>NC_056663.1:195831293-196131293 GCF_018350195.1 Panthera tigris | reverse complement strand
CCTTTGGTCAGTGTTGTTTATGAGATTCACCCATGCCGTTTCATGGAGCTGAAGTTCATTGTTACCGCTGAATAGTATTATGTTGTATGTGTATACTGAATGTTCGTAGTCATCCTACTATCGATGGTATTTGGATTGTTTTGAATTTAGGACTTTCCCAGATCATGCTTCTATGAACACTCTGGTGCGTGTGTTTTGGCACACAGGTGCAAATATTTACATTTGCTCCGCTTGGGCAAAGAATTGCTGTATCACAGGGCTTGCAAATGACCGACTTGAGTGGTGAAGGTCAAACTGTTTTCCAAAGAGGCTGAGTGGGCTCCTTCTCCACCAGAAAGGAGTAAGTGAGTTTCCATTGCTCTGCTTCTTCTCCAGGACTTTGTACCATCAGTCTATTTAATTTTAGGCACTCAATCGAGTATGTAGTAATGTGTCATTCTGGTTTTAATCTGGATTTTTCTGAGGGTAAATGAGGTCGATCACATTTTCCTGTGTTTAATGACTGTTTGGATATCCCCTTTTATGAAGCGCCTGTTCATGTGTTTTGCCCATTTTTCTGTTGGGTTGTTTGTCTTTATGTTATCGACTTACAAAAGAGCTTTATATATTTGGGGCAAGTTACTGGACCTCAATTTTCTTATCTATAAAATGGGAAGGATAATCATACCTACCTCCCATGATAGCGTTATAAGGATTATATGAGTTAAGACATATGAAAGTTTTTAGAGCCATAAGTGGCACACGACAAGTGAATCAATGTGTACTGTTGTTATTAGCCAAGCTCCCTACTAGAAGCTTGTGAACACAGAACTCCAAAGAGGCCTTCCTCCTTCTGTGAAAGTTGAAATAAAATAGAGCTACATATGTCAAGGGGTTTAAAATGGAGCCGGGAAGTCATTCAGAGTGTGGGCCTTATACATGTTCTCACTGGGTAGAACCATGAACTTTTGAACTGGGCCTAAATGCAATTCCAAGAACTGTTCACAAAACCCTGCAAGTTGCCACAATAATAGCCTTTTACTTAGTGAGTGAGAGCCTTAACGGCCAATTACATGGAGCCAAGATTAGTTTTCTGCCACCAACATCAATCAAAATTCTTTGTCAACCATGTATACAGGCGTTCCTCTTTGCCTTTAAAAACCCTTGACTTTTGTTCCCTGGCGGGACACAAATTGGGTTGCTACCGAAATCCCTGCTCCCCAAATTGCAATTCTGAGACCCCAGCTAAATGCTTTTGTTTTGTTTCAGATCTGCCTCTTTCCAAGGTGGACACTTTTATTTATCGTCTTTGTCTTGTGTGTCCAGAAAGACTGGAACTCACCACCTTCACCCTTCGCTGTGCCCACCCAGGGCCCCAAGAGTAGCTTTAGAGGGAGATTCTGCTGTCATTATATTACCATCACCACACTTAAAAAAAAAAAACAAAAACAAACCTCAAAACATTAAAATTGTGCGTTTCCTCTGAGGAGAACAAGGTAGTTCTCAAACTGAAAATTGCCGAAGAAGCATCTCACAGCCCCTGCACGTTGCAATTGGTATTTGACATGTTAATTCCCAAAGTTTTAACGGAATGATTTTGCACCAGAAGTTTAAAAAAAAAAAAAACCAAAACGTCTCCGAACACAGAAATACAATGTATTAAAAATTAAAGGACGCGCAACGTGAGCACTGAAGTATTTTAGGCCAAGTGCCCGGGGCCCCGCCTCATCCACCTTTCCTCGGTTCACCAAACTCACTTCGGAAAAAAGGGACAATTTTTCTCGTCCACCCCGCTGGGAATTGTTTGCTCCCAGTGGTCAAGGCGGCAGGGATTTCTTACACACAAACAGATACACACACGGTAACCGGCCGGCTTTGCTCCCTCCATCTGTGAAATTTTCACAGATAGATTAAATAAATTCTTTTTTTCAGGAGGCAATTGGGAGGAGGACCATAATTTAGGCCTTTACAACCCCAAAAGACATGCAATCTTTCATTTATTATTATTCCTCACGGAGAATGGCTACTAATATCTCCCTTCTAGGTCCCTTAATTAAATTCAGCTTCTTAATATTTTTTTTTTTTCTCGATTCACTCCCTTTCGTCCCTGGATTAACCTAGTTCTCCATTGTTGTAATTTCTCAACTGTTAAATTTCATTTACCTCATTTAAATTTCTGTAGATGTTGCTCCCCGAGTGGAAAGTTTGTTTATTTTTTCACTTCTCTCCCCGGGCAAGAAAGCCATCTCACTCAGACCAGAGCTGAGTAATTTATGAACATTCACGCTAAGGTGGATTTTGCCATATAGAAAAGTGTGAGCATAGGAGAGATTTTAGAAAGACAGAGGGGTTGGTCCCACGCGGCCAACAGTGATCCCCCTCTTCCTTGAAGCCCCCTTCTAAAGAGTTGTGTCTTCCACAACATCTTGTCCTCGCAACGCCCACAGGGTGACGCAGGGGACACTGCCAGAGACTAGGCTGTTTTTGCTGATTATTCGCTCCCCTTTTCTTCTAGGACCTAATACACACCTGCCTGTTGCTGTGACTCACAGCGCCCCTTGTGGCAAGACTTAGCAATGACATGCTGCCGCCGGTGCAATGCGCGCCGATGAGTCTCGCTTGAGGGGGAGCTTCCAAGGCCATCGCAAGTTTCCACTAGCACTTTTGTTCTTCTGTCCCAGGTCCCCGAATGAGAAGGCACACGGAGCCACGGGAAGTGAGCTGTGGTCTCCTACGTATGACATGACCAAGAAATAAATGTCTGAGACTCGGGGGTTGTTGGTTACTTTCAGTCTTGCATTGAAATTACTTCACTGAAATTATTATTTGTTTACTGGTCTTCAAGGTATAGTCCTTGAAGACAGGGAATGCATTTTCTTTGTGGGGCATCTGCATAGTTTGGTCCTTGGCAGTCAGTAGGAAGTAATAAGTGATTGTGGAGTGACTGGATGACCCAATGGAGACCTCCAATGATAAGCATCCGTCCAATGCTATGGCAGCTGTGCCCTATTGGGTGATGTTTCTAATTCCGAGCAGACGTCTGATCCTCCAGGATGTCCACCATGGACGTTGGTTCTATCCCTTGGGCTCATAGAAAACCCCCTAATACCTTGTCATGTCTTTTGAAACAACGCTCCTATCCCCTTCAGGGGTGGCCTTTGCAGATGAAATATCCCCAGTCCTCAGCCCTGTTGTTATCTTCGGTGGTTTCAATTTCTTTAACGTTCTGGGGACTCTCCTTTGCAGGGACACTAGTTTCCCCAGGTGCCTCCTAGAATGTGGGATCTGGAATTAGCACCAGACTCCGTGTGTGGCTACGGGAGCGCAAAGGGAGGAAGGGTCATCTCCTCTGGACTAATCCTTCATCTGGACTAATTACACTGAGTCTAACACAGCCTTTGCTGTTCTTGGCAGCCGCATCACACTGCTGACTCACACTGAGTCGACCAAATCCCTGGAGCTTTATTCACACGCCTTTATTGCCAAACTTGGCCTCAACTTGTGCAGTAGGTTTTGGGGACCCCAGTATAGATCCTAACACCTTTCTTTGTTCGGTTCTCTGCCTCATTTCATTTGGTCCATGGTTCCTGTCTGTTTGGGGAACGGAAGGCTTTATTCCTAGGGATAGAAATTCAGCTACTGGCCGACAGGAAGGAGAAACCACGTTGGGGCATCATCTCTGCCATGCCTAGTGAGCCCTGCTGTCTGGTTCAGGAGCCTGTCCTTAACTACCACAGCATACGCTATGGTGTCTTTGTTTAGTTTTTCAAGGAGAACAGTAGAGTAGCATTGAGATCCGGCGCAAACCAGCAGCTCTATTTATGCGCGACAGATGCCAAGATGGCTCCCATAATCTCCACTTCCTTGTACGCATGCCTTTGCATAATTCCTTCTGCCTGAGGGTGATGTGTCCTCTAAGTTGCTTCAAGCCAGCAGAATACGGCAAAGGTGATGGAATATATGTGATTGCATCCACACAATTCCATTACATGAGGAGATAACGTTGTCTTGCTAGGAGACCCTTGCTGGCTATGAAGAAGCCATGCTGATTGTGAACTGTCCTGCGGGGAAAGACATGGCCAGGAAGCTTCTAACTGATAACGAGAAACTGAGCCTCTCTCTCTTATAGCCTGCAAGAAACAGTATGCCTCCAACGATCGCGTGGGCCTAGAAGAGGATTTGTCTCCAGTTGAACCTTGGGGTGAGGCTGCAACCCTGGCCAATACCCTGATTACAGCTTTCAGATAAGACTCTGAAGCAGAGAACCAAGAAAAGCTGAGACTGGATTCCCGATCCACAGAAACTGACCTATAATAAATGTGCGTGGTTTAAGTTTTTTGTAGTTGTAACTCAGTAACATGTAACCAGTATGTCATGCAATTAGGTAGTAGAAACCAAAATCAGTTGGGAGCCCATGCATCAGAAAACACATGCCCATTGTCTCTTTTTGGTGAGTCGGATAGACTTATAGAGACTTTCATGATTCCCGTGTCCTATTCCACCGGGATGTAAAGAGCCACCTAACATCCAAACTCAGAAATAGAGATTAGTTTTTTAATAGTATTTGCCCAGAATGACCTTCGGCTCATCCATGTCATTCAATGGTCCCAGCTCCCCTCTTCTACCTTTCGCGTCCTTTGGTCCTATACCCAGGTTTGACTATTTGCTCCCTGCCTTCCTGATCTCCTAACTTTAACTCACTATTGGAGCAGCAGTTCCAGTCTTGATCCTGACTTTAATCTTGGGCGCCATTTCCATCTTGGTTCCATTGTATCTTCCAGATCTGGATCTCCCAGACCTTCTGCCAAAGTAGAAGCATGCAATGGTCCAGGCCCCTTATTGGTGACAAGCCTCTAGCCAAGAGTGTGGCCCTCAATACAGAATAGAGGTGATGTCGATAAGGTCACATCAAGCCGTTTTGTTTTTCCACTGGGGCTTTTTCCTCTTTGAGCCTGAGCCTTATCATCATCATCAACATCATCATTATATTCAAATTTTATCACTTCCCTTCATGAGCTAATGGCCCTTTGGCGAATGACCCAGGGCAATGGTTTGTAGATCCTGGGAAAGCGTTTGTCCAATCGTGCTTGTCATTTCTGATGGTTCACAGACTGGACCCTGAGACCTGAGGGAGAAGCTGATGACTCAGGCTTTCTTTGTACTGGCCACACTATTTTTACATGGGGCTGATCTTGCCAGAGGCTGAAAGGGCCCCTGGATTCCCTTAGTCCTAATGTACCTTTCATACTATCTATGCAGGTATAGAGAATCCAGGAGCCCGGGTCCTACTCAACTCAGTCGAGTTCTTTGAAAGCAATGGATCTTTGAGTTTAGGGACATGGGCGCTCCTCATAGACTTGACTTTTCAGGTTCAGGCCATTTTCCTTACTGTATTACTGCTGAGGCAAAACATATAAGACGAGCCCTGCATCGGGCTCTGTGTCAAGCCCACGGATATCAGAAATCGGACTGAGCTAACCACTAATTCACATCCCTAGGTTTACTAACAGAAAAATAGGCACCCAGGAAGATTAGGTACCCGGGCCAGATTCATGCAGTTAATTAACAGCAGCATCCGAGCTTGATTTCAGACAAGGTAGCCATGGTGTTCTTTGAAAGGCCGTAAAGAAAAGCCCAAAGGAGAGAGTCAATTACTTCCAATTACTTGGAGAAAAGATGAGTTAGAACATAGAAGGCTGGACCTAAGAGGGCGGGCACCAGATCCAGGGAAGATCATTCTCCACCTCCTTGTCTAGACTTTGAGGAGTCCAGACAACAGACAGGGATGAAAATAGCATTTGCAAAGCCAAGGAAACCAGGGTCTAAGAAGGGCAGGCGTCACAGGCATGATGTCCTTCCCCCAGGGTTTCTGCGTGGACAGAGCAGCCCTCTTAGACAGGGTTTTGATATTATAGGACAGTTTATTTTCTTGTTTCTGTGCCTGAGCATTTAGTGAAGGGCTTATTGATTTTCATTATTATTAATTCCAGCCTGGCCTCGGCCGTACAGTGGGGAGTTAATAGAAAGGTCTTTTTTGGTCTGGGCCAGAGTGTTTGAAAAAGATTACTGCCCTCTGAAGTCAGCAGGATTGTGACAGCGGGAACCAGAGAGGGTTGCAAAGCAAAGGAGAATCTGCAAAATGAGGTCAGCACCTCAGAATCAGCTGTTTCTTCCTCCAAGGTACCCTCTTTCAGGCGTCAACATGGGAGGGATTGGTTTTTACTTTATTATTAATATTATTATTATTGTTGTTGTTATTATTATTTTTTTTTGCTTACAATCCACTTAGGACCTAGATGAAAGGATCACCGGGTCTCTAGACTTACCATCCACCCTCACAGCTCTCTCCGTGCGGCCCCATGGCGCATAATGGAACATCGATGGAACGTAGATGCCTACACTTTTAATCTGTCTTGTCTCAGACTTAGCTGTGCGTGGGTCTGTCCATCCTACCAGATTTTACTCTTTCTCAAGGCAAGGGAAGTATCTACTTAGTTTTTTTTTTCTGTTTATTTATTTTCGAGAGAGAGGGAGACCGAGCATAAGCAGGGGAAGGGCCGAGAGAGGGAGACACAGAATCTGAAGCAGGTTCCAGGCTCCGAGCTGTCAGCACAGAGACTGACGCGGAGCTGGAACTCACAAACTGTGAGATCATGACCTGAGCCGAAGTCAGACCTCCAATCTATGAGCCACCGGGCACCTCAGTATCTATTTATTTTATGTCACCTTCCTCTTCACCTCTCCCCCCCCCCCCCCCCGCACACACCCCAGTGGCTAAAATAATGACTTGAAGTTTGCTGACGATGAAGAAATAAGTATTCTGTTCGGAAGAAACAGAGATATGTTTAAGCCTGTGGTCTCTGAAGTCAAACGACCTAGATTTGAAATGCGACCCCATTGAGTGCCCACCTTGTGACTTCCACCAGGATACTTGGCTTTTCTGTGCCCCTGCTTCGTAATCTGTAGAAGGTGAGGTTCATTGTATCTCCTTGTTGGGTTAGTGTATTAAAAGAATTATTTCATGAAAAATACTCAGAACATCGCATTGGCTGGCATTTACCCAAAGCCCTCCTGAAGGTCCATCCTTCGGGTCCTGTGGTCCTAACTCGGTGCATGACGCTCTGTGTCCCACCAGCGAATGACACGTGGCAGAGTGGCACTAGAAGCTCCAGCCTGGCTCTGTCGACACACTGCAGCCCTGACCCTGGAATCATGTCCAGCACGACCTTCCCTGTGGCTCGGCCGTCCTTTCCCTGACATGCAGGGAAGTGTCACAAGGCCCGGGGGGTTTTGCCTCTGTTTCCTTGCTGCAACTGTGCCATGGGTGTCCCAAGGCTGGGATTCTAGAAGCATCTAGAAGAATTCTAGAAGCATCACTTCTATACAGGTAACCACCTCCCTTTCCATCTCCCACTTTGCTTTTACTCCAAAAAGGGTTAGGATTGGGACTGCATCTCTGGGTCTCCTTGAGGACCACACTGAGAATTCCAGATTTGATTTTCTGATATGTTGTGGGGGAGGTGGTCTCGTGCCTCAGGGTTTGTAATTCCGTACAGAGGATCCCCTATGCTGTTCTGAGGGGTCGTTGATTGGAAGGGGGGTTTGCTTTGGGGGAATTGGTGACATGTGGAGTACCTGGGGACATTGTGTTCCTTCTATGTCAGTGGTTCTCAAAATGCGGTCCAGGACCAGCAGCCTCAGAAGCCCCCGAGAATTCTTCAGAAGTACAAATTCTCAGATCCCAGCCAAGACCTTTTGAATAAGAATCTCCGGGAGTACCTGGATGGCTCAGTCGGTTAAGCGTCCAACTTCGACTCAGGTCACGATCTCACGGTTGGTGAGTTCGAGCCCCACATCGGGCTCTCTGCTGTCGGCACAGAGCCTGGAGCCTGCTTCGGATCTCCTGACCTCCTCTCTCTGCCCCTCCCCTGCTCACTCTCTCTGTCTTTGCCTCTGTTTCTCTCTCTCTTTCTCAAAAATAAACAAACATTAAAAAAAAAACAAGGAAAAGAAACTCTGGGGGTGGAACCGGCAATGTGTATCTTCACAAAGCCTCCAGGAGACACTGGCAGGTGCAAAATCAATAACACCCACTCTGGGCCTTCAAACCACCCCTTTGGTGGATGAAACTGCAGATGACCGGGAAAATCCCTGCTAGGTGTCTATTCCCTACCTACATCAGGCAAAAGACTTCATTCACAGCGATGTTTCTCAAACTTCTGTGATGACAGGATCACGTGACAGAACTTGTTAAAAATCATTCTCAGGTTCCCACCCCTGCCCCATCCCCCTCAATCAGAACTTCTGAAGGATGAGCCTGGAAAGTTAATTGTCTTTTCAAGTTTCTTTATGGAGAGAGAGAGTGCGCATGTGCGTGAGCAGATTAGGGGCAGAGAGAGAGGGAGAGAGAGAGAATCCCAAGCAGGATCTATGCTGTCAGTGCAGAGCCTGATGCGGGGCTAACTTTTTACCTGGAGTTGCAGCTGAATCTTTTAAAATTAAAAAAATATATATGCTTATTTGTTTTTGAGAGAGAGAGAGAGAGAGTGAGACAGAGTGTGAGGGGAGGAGGAACCAAGAGAGAGGGGGACACAGAATCTGAAGCAGCCTCGAGACTCCGAGCTGTCAGAGCCCGACACGGGGCTTGAACTCACGAACCATGAGATCATGACCCGAGCTGAAGTCGGATGCTTAACTGACGGAGCCATCCGGACACCCTGCAGCTGAGTCTTATCAGCAAAGCTTCGGAAAGTCTTCTGGAAGGTGGGAGAGTGGCTCTGTGCTGGGGTGGCTTCTTTCTATGTAGCACGTCAGACACGGGCATTGAGGACTTGAGAGCTGCAGAAGGACACATTATTATCAAATTACTCGTTACCTTTGGCCCCGTGAAGGGGACAAGCCACAGCTGTGTGAGTCTACACAGGAGCTGCAGAGAATGGATCCCCTGGTGTCCTCATCTGTCCTTGTAACTGCGTCGAGATGCATGTGGCTCTGAGTTGTCAGCACAGAGCCTGACACAGGGCTCGAACTCACAAAGCGTGAGATCATGACCTGAGTGAAGTTGACGCTTACCTGACTGAGCCACCCAGGCACTTTGTGATTTCCTATTGTCCTAAAGACAGAGTCCAAAATCCTACATGTGGTCTGGCAATATTGGGCTCAAACAGAGACTTCCTTACAAGCAACGAAGACTGACTCGTACTAACATCGGTGAGGGATTATTGAAGGGTTTTCAAGGGATCACTGAACAACGACAGGCGGGAGGACAAGATGGGGCGATGGGTAATCACCAGGAAGAGCTGACCTTCGAGGACTGCAGCAGAGATCAAAAACAGGCATGGGCTGGCCTCCTCAGACCACCACGGCAATGACAATGATCTGTGCTCCCATACGATTGCATTGCTCTCTCAAGATCCAAACCTTAGCATTAAATGTCAACTTGCTAAGCCCAATCCACCTGCTGGCCTCCTGTTGACCCAAGCCAGGACTAGAAAAGCTGTGGTTGCTTTTCCTTTTCTAGTGAAGGGCCAGAGCTACTCCCCAGGACTCTAGCACATAGAGGTTTTCCAAATGGGAGGCTGCAGATAGCAGGCAGGGGTGGTCGGTTATCAGAGAAGCTATGATTGATAATGTGTCCACTATGCCAATGGTCCAGCTTTTGACAATGCAAATATATGGAGAAAAAGTTAAGTTACACAACACTCAAAGACTTTCTTGAAATTAATGGCAGCAAATGGCCTTCTCTTCTCTCCTCTTCTCTTGCCTTTTGTCTTGCCTTTCCTTCTCTTCTCTTCTCTTCTCTTCTCTTCTCTCTCTTCTCTTCTCTTCTCTTCTCTTCTCTTCTCTTCTCTTCTCTTCTCTTCTCTCCTCCCTTCCCTTCCCATTTTTCTTTCTCTCTCACCTTTTTCCTTACACTGGAAGCAATGTTCTATTGCTCAGCTATTAGGGAAGTTCTAGACCTTTGGAGGAAGAGATGGAAAAGTAATATTCCAAATCATAAACAAGGAAATTAGAAGTTTTGTTCATGGAAGTTGCTGAATTAAAACTGCCAAAAGTTTATCTTGTCTTGGGGTCAACTTGGGATCCTCCTCTTCACCCACAGCACACCAGTGTTCATTTAAGGTAGAACATTCTGGGCAGCCTGGGTGGCCCAGCTGGTTAAGCATCTGACTCTTGATTTCGGCTCAGGTCATGATCGCAAGGTCGCGAGATTGAGCCCCGTGTGTGGAGCATATTTAAGATTCTCTCTCCTTCTCCCTCTGCCCCTTTCCCACTTGTGCTCTTTCTCTAAAAAAAATAAAAATAAAAAATAAAAATAAGATAGGTCCTTCCTCAGAATTTGAAGGTACTCATAACATATAATTTAGAAATTACCTGATGGCTATTCCTCTGTGAGAAAACAATCCGAAATAATTGGGGGGAAGGTTTCTACAGAAAAATGCTCATTCAGCTTTATTTATAACAGCCTTCAAATTGGAAACAAGCTAAATGGGATGAATATCTATATGGTATGCTTTCTGGTACGCTATGTTTACAAAGCATTTAAAATGTGTTTGTTAAAAAGCAAGTGAAAAATCAGTGCATAAAATATAATCACAATTATACGGAAAAGATTAAAAAAAAAAAAAAAAAAAACCCTGCCAAGTAAGAAGACATAGGAGTTAGACACACAACATTATGATAGAAATTACCTTTAGATGATAGGGTTATTGGTAATCAATTTAAAACACATTTTTGTCACCTTTTGTCTTTCTTTAATTCCCAAACATTATACTTGGAGCATGTGTATATCAACTTACACCCAAATAAAACAAACTTTTGTTAACAACAGTAATAAATGTGCTTGCATTTTGCATGTGGGATCTTTAGAGATAGATCCCGTCTGGCTGTCACCAATGGCATCAGAACATATAACCGAATCCAATAGGCATGTTCTGTCTTCATTTGACTAAGCCCTCCAGCAATAACTCAAGTGGTTAATCAGTCTTTCTTGACCCTCTGCCTACTATTTTCTGAAATACTATTTTCTCCAGGGAACGTGATTGCTTTCCCTTGCCATTCTTGACTCCTTTGCCTCTTCCTCAGTTTCCCTCCATTGTTCTTTCTCCTCTACTGAAACTCTAAATATTAGATTCCCTCCCATGAATGCCTTCTTTTGTTACTGAAGCAATCCTATCCACCCCCTCTCTGTTATGGCACCTTGTTGGCTTATGGGTCCAGCCCTCCTTCTTTTGTGACTGCCATTCCTTTTACTTAACATCTCCATTAAAATATCCCGCAGATATTTAAAACCTGTTTCCAAAATGGAATTCCTTATCTTTCACATTATGTCAGAGAGACAGAATGAAGACTCATGTGTCAATCGATACCCTCGACATTAGTGAAATGCGATCTTCCTATGTTTTTAATTTAAAAATAAGTGAAATAGAAGTTTTAATATTTTCTTACTGAATTTCAATGGCTCATCTTGGCTCTCCACTAAAGTATAGATAATCCCTCTCACAAAAAGTGTTTGCATTTCCCCAAATTATCAATGATTTTCTTCTTTGGCCTAGTAGGATTCCGATTCTTTCGGAATCGAAAATGAGACAAATTCCAGGCCTCATACCGACTTGGGCAATAAAATCAGGTCTTAGGTGGGACACAGCTCACTCACTTCCACATCATGCGGAGAAAAATACAGGGACTTTTGACTTTAACCAGTGACGACATCAAAGTATTTGGGGGGTAAAAAAATAATTGATCCTAACAAGGAACATATATCGCTATTTCTTTATTGGAGTGACTTCAGTGAGAAAATCCCTCTATTATTTAAGAACAAAATCATCCAACACGATATCATGATTTTGGAAGTCTGTGACCTACCTATTCAAGTGCTAGCAGTACGTCTAGAGAAGTAATTATCTTCATGGGTTTATTAATTTCATGTTCCTTTTTCTTCCAAATGATGAGGTTTTGGAGTGGTGGGGGTTCGGAGCTAATGGCCAAGACAGGGTTTTTAAAGACATCTTTGGTGCAAAAAAAAGGTGATTTTATTGAAGCACTGGGGACGGGACTCCTGGGCAGAAAGAGCTGCACTGGGGTTATCAAGAGCGACTGGTTAGATACTATGGGGTTGGGGGAGGTGAAAGCAAAAGAGAGGCCTCCAGAAGGACTTTCAATATGATAAAGTGGGCTCGGAAGACACCAGGGACCTTGCGATTGTCAAACTGAGGTTGTTTTCCCTCTAGTAAGGCATGACATTAGGATGGCAAGGGGTTCCTGGAGAAGTGATACACTCTGTATTTGCCTCAAGTCTTTGTCAAAGGGCTGCAGGTTATAAGGAAGTTTGATTTTACCTGCCATTTCCTTCTTGCCTCTGTTCCCTACAGAACAGGAGGGCAGGATATGCAGGCCCCAGGCAATGGAGTCTAGAAGTTTCTGAAGCTTAAGCTATTGATAAGATTGCCCTTTTCTTGTAGTTTACTAAGATATCCTTAAACGGAAGGAGACTCTTATCCTGCACTAAGGTGATCTCTATCAGTCAATCTTTCTTTTTTTTTTTCCTTTCCTTTCCTTTGTTCTTGAATATCCAGAAGAGCCTGAGGAATATCACACACATCCCACCTGGGAGGCTTGTACGTGGCCCCCAGCCTGCCTTTTACTCCCTCATCACAAAAGTAAAGGAAGATTTAATTACATGATGAGTGTCGGTCTTTGGGGGGGTATGAAAAGGGATTTGAACCAAGATCAGTTAGAGGCTTGTTAGTTACAATGTGATGCCAGCATCGGTGGCCTCAGTGTCACCTGATTCTCAGGCTCCACCCCCGACCCCCTGAGTCCGAATCTTCGTGTTTGACAAGATCCCCAGGTGATTCACGTGCACACTACACGTTCAGAAGCGTTGTTCCAGCACTCTAAATATGTGGGCTTCTTAAAATCTAGCTTTCTTTTGCCATCACTGATTTCAATTCTGGGTATAATATTCCTGGCCCTTCAGCTTTTCCTTAACAACAAGATTAGTCAATAAAGAAAGGTAAGCTTAGAAATTATCTATGGAACTTGGGAATAAGGGAACAACTCATTTACAATTGGGCAAAAGGTTTGAACATCCATTTCACTGAAGGAAATGTATGATGGTAAGTCAGCGCGTGAAAAGACGCACAACATCATTAGTCATAAGGAGACTGCAGATTAAAACCAGTAAAGAATGCCACTATGCACTCACCAGCATTGCTGTAGCAAACAACAACGACGATAACCAGACCTGACGGTACGAAGCGTTGGTAAGGTTGTAGACTAGTACTCGGCTCCATTGCAGACGGGGATGCAAAATGGCACAGTCACTTTGGAAAACAGTTGGGCAATTTCTTACAAAGTTGAACACACACTCATCCCGCGATGCAGCAACTCTACCCCACGTATGTACCCAAGGACGTAAAAACCTAGGTCGCACAGAAACAAGCGTGGAGACGTTTATAGACGTTTCACTGGTTATCACCAACGCCTGGAAACGACCCAAATGTCCTTCAACTGATGACCGTATATGCACACACTGCACTATCCATACAATAGAATGTCCAGGGGCCACAAACAAGAACAACTTTCCGGTACACTCAACGACAGGGTCGAATATAAAATACATTATTACGGTATGCAAATGGACAAAGCCAGATTTCCATTTATATGACATTGAGTAAAAGGTGAAGCTAGAGGGAGAAAGAATGGACGGTGGTCATCAGGGTTACAGGGTAGGCGGAGTATTGGGATACAAAGGGTTTGCATACAAAGCGGACGCTGTGCGTTAACGGAGCTGTTGTGTATCCTGATGGCGGTGGTGTCTATACTGGCCTATGTCAGGGCTCATGAAACTCTACGTGGAAGAGTATACTGTAACGTGTGCTCGTTAAAAATAGGTTTAAAGGCATGCATTGTTCACAGTGCATGCTCTTTGCTTTTCAGCCAGGCCGAGGAGACATCTCACAAGCCAAACAGGTTGAATGATGTCACGTGAGGGCACCCGTCGCAGCAAGGCCGGGGGCCCTTCGTCCCTCACCGCCCTCCACCACACCGCCGTGGGACGCAGGCTGCTTGCTTTGTTTGTTTTCATGCTCCCCCTTTGCCGAGCTGTGTTTTCCTCTTGTAAATAAGGCAAGACCTGGAACGCACCGGAGGACACGGGAGCACAGTGATTTGCATGCCCTAATTAAACCGCCGTATCACGAGCTTTCTTTCTTTGGCGATACTGGAATGGAAACAAAGGTGTGCCTCTGATGCAGAGTCTGGAGTGTCATCCCTGGGAACTGGCGTGAATAAAATAGGCCAGGAAGGTCTGCGTGCCTTCCAACCTTAATGCGGCTCTGTGCTGCACGACTTAAAGGCAGGGGACCTGCCGTCACAGTCCTTAGTGGACTGGCCTTTATCTCAGGTGAGTGGGGCCTTTCTGGTTGGGTCTCTTGCTGACAGGTGTGCAGGGAGAGATGAGAGCCTGGCCCACGGGCGAATGATTGCTGTTCATCCATGGAATTCATTTTCCTATTTGAAATGCTGCATAATCTGGGGGCGGATAGAGCGCTGAATTGGAAACCCAGGATACGCAGACTTTGTGAGGACCCTGCTGCTGATACTTAGGTGAGCACCCTAACACCTTAATGCCTGAAATAACTCAATGATTGGTAATTCGTAATAAAAATGCAGACAATTTACACATGGTTTAAGTTTATAAAGCGCCTTCACACGGTTTAAGCCTTTTAATCTTCAGGTTCAGAGGGGGAAAGAATGGCTGAGTGACATTCGTATTTGGTTTTAGAGGACTGGGGGTGTCGCAGCTCCACGTTTGCTCTGTCAAGATCTTTTAGTTAATGAAGCAGATTTGATTCCAGACTTAATTCATGCCCGAATCACAGAACTTGATATCTGGCCTTTTCTTCTCTTTTTCTTTCTTTCTTTCTTTTTTTTTTTCTCGTTAAAAAAATACATTATAGATGAGTTAAGTGAGGTTCAGAGAGGGAAGAGAGTGGATAAAGTTCATTCAGCCTGTAAATTGCATCCTTAGAAAATTAGGCCAGGGGCACCTGGATGGCTCAGTCGGTTAAGCATCTGACTTCGGCTCAGGTCACGATCTCATGGCTTGTGGGTTTGAGCCCCACGTCGGGCTCTGTGCTGACCGCTCAGAGCCTGGAGCCTGCTCTGTGTCCCCCTCTCTCTTTGCCCCTCCACCCATCAAAAATGAATAACCATTAAACATTTTTTAATAAAAAAAAAGAAAATTAAGCCATAGACTTGGGTGAAATACCACTCTGTGGGACCCAATACAGAATACTGTGTCAATGGTGTTCATAACATCTGTATAAAAGGCTGAATTACTTTGTATCTCTACTGACAGTTCAGAAAGGATGGATAGAGGAAATTCACTAGGTGCTTTGAATTCTTTAAAGTCAATGGAGTGATTACAAATGGTGGTCCCTGAAACATAACAAGAAAATAAAAATGAAAAGAGACACAATTTCAGTTGGGGTGGTGGGTTAAAATCTAAGTTAGACATATTGAACTAGAAATAAATGATCTTATTAATCCTAAAGCTAAATTAGAGGTATAATTGCGAACTTTGCGACCCAGACTAGAAATCGTTTATTTCCCTTCTGTCCCCAGAGTGGTCCAGCAGTGGTGGCTTCCTGTGCCCGGGAACTCACGTGGAAAGAACTAGCAAGGACACTGAGAAGCTACCTCTCATTCTGCAGTCCTAGGTAGTTTTTCTTCTCCTTCTTCCTCGTCGTCTTCGTCTTCTTTTTTTTTTTCCTAAATGTTTATTTCTTTTTGAGAGAGCACAAGAAGTGGAGGGGCAGAGAGAAGGGGACAGAGGATCTGAAGTGGGCTACGCACTGATAGGCTGCCAGCAGCGAGCCTGATGCGGGCCCCGAACTCATAAACCGAGAGATCATGACCTGAGCTGAAGTTGATTGCTCAACCGACTGAGCCACCCAGGTGCCCCAGTCCTAGGTAGTTCGTGAGCTAAAGAGAACCAAGACTCCTCAGAGACCAACAGGGAGAGGAAAATTTTCCCTTACCTTTTTTGGTTCTTTTTTTGGCTGGTGTAATAATTAAATTGATGAGACAGATTAACAGGATTAAGAACAAATTTAATTCATACTTACCGGAGGTCATAGAAATAGAAGACTCAAGGAAGTGACCAAAGCAGGCAGTTTTTATATCTTTTAGACAAAGAAACAATAAATTTGTAGAACTGATAAGACAAAGGCACTTGGGCTTGGGTACTAATTAGTACTCATTAGTGAAGAGACTAAGCTGAGTTTATTTACACAGCATCTGGGTCCTGAATTCCCTGTTTGCAGTGATAAGGATGTCTCTCTACCTCCTGGTGCAGGGAAGGTACCTTTTACATGGCAGATTTATTTCTTGCTTTTATGAGGACAGAGTGGAGAGCGATAGTGTCCTTCTTGCACTGGTTATTTCTCAAGTGACTTTGATTCAAAATAGTCAATATGCCACTCTGAGATATTTTGGGGCAGCATGCCCTGAGCCCTGAGCCCCATCGAGATCAGTTTCCTGCTCTTATAAGAACACCAGTCATTTGGATTAGGGTCCACCTTAATGACCTCACTTTAACTTCATTGTCTCTTTAAAGATCCTATCTCCAAACACAATTATGTGGTGAGGTAGTTGGGGGTTAGAACTTGCATTTATGAATTTGGAGAAGGATCCAATTCAGCCTCTAACATATCCCGTATGTCAGATGTAATGGAGGAAGAGTACAGACACATCAGATTGGAGGAAAGGACACATCTGGAGACATTCTTATTGACACAAGAAGTCAATCACGATTCTGGAAGGAACCCAGGCAAAGAAACAGCCGCTTGGGTTGGAGTCACTTTGGAAGTCTGAACTGTATCCCTGATCAATCATCAATTCAGGGATAACTCAGCGGTCTCAGCAGGTCTGGTGTAATCTTTTTGTGTGGTAAGCAACTGCTAGCTTGGAAAGATGCATTAAATATATATTAAAGTACATAACTAAGGGAGGAGTTAGCCAAATCTATAGAATCACTAATTTCCTCAAAGGAAGAATATAAATATGAACACATTTTACAGTGGTTGTGATAATTTTTGTGAATATCATGCCTATTTTATGGTATTTGAAGCACTTAAGGGAGCGTGACACATTAGGCTTAGACTTTTATTGAGACAGGAATTTGACTAAGGTTTGTAATTAACTTTTAAATGTGTAAGAGCAGGGGCGCCCGGGTGGCTCGGTCGGTTGTGTCAGACTTCGGCTCAGGTCATGATCTCGCGGTTCGTGGGTTCAAGCCCCGCGTCGGGCTCTGTGCTGACAGCTCAGAACCTGGAGCCTGCTTCAGATTCTTTGTCTCCCTCTCTCTCAGCCCTTCCCCTGCTCATGCTCTGTCTGTCTTTCTGTCTCTCTCTCTCTCTCTCTCAGAAATAAATGTTAAAAAAAATTTTTTTAATAAAAAAGTAAAAAAATAAGTGTGTAAGAGGATTAGTACAGTTTACATTTTGACCTATTAGTTGGGTAAGTTTAAGTGTTTAGAGAAATTTCACTTAATATATTTATAAGTGTAATTACCTTTGAACATTAAAGAAAATGCAAGTAATATATTTGATTTTCCACATACACTGAAACCCCTTCAGAAGTAAACCTACCACCGGGGGCATCAGCCTCAAAGACAAAGAAAAGGAATAGACGGGCGCAAAGGGCAAGATTAAACCTCCCCAAGGTACATCGAGAAGGTGGTCCTCTTGCAAAAGGATAGTCTCTTTTTGTAATCTGATGTTGACTTGATTTTCTCCTTTTGTTTAGAAAAACAGACAATTTGCTTTTGTGCTCAACTCAAATTTGGGAACCTTCTAGTTGGATATCAGCTCAACTACTTATTTTTATCTGCTGTGGGGTCACACGTATTCATAGTACACTAAAATATGCAAAAAAAATTACTTTGCTATTTCTATTTCTTATTTAGTCTTTCTAGTCCACTGGGTCGCGGAGGAGAGTCTAAATTTAGTCCAATCTGGAAAACAAAGTCCTATCCAATAGTTGAAGTGATCTTTTTGGAAGAACACATTTCCTTAGTGTCGTGTTTTCAGTGTGAAACAGTCTTTCCGATTATTGTCCCCAGACCCCTGTTTTTCACCAAGATGGTGTCAGGGCACAGGAGGAGGGGCTCATAGATCCAAGCACTGGATGGATCTGAGGACTGCCCGGGGGTCAGCAATGCGAACCTCATGACTGGAGTTCCAGACCCTGGCTTTTCCACTGCGGGACAAGCATCCTCTCACACTGCAGACTCTTTCAGGGAATGACCCCCAGCATCTGCGGCACCATCCGGACTCTCGGCGATGTTCCATCCCTTTCTCATGTCACTGGGGAACTTCTGGACACTGTCACTGGCTCCTTGGGGCCAACTGTCTAGGCTTCTCCCTCCACCCCTGCCCGTGCGGAGTGTGGCCATGTGGAGCGTTTCTCCTGGTGGCTGGAGAACCATGCCATCGGCTTCCCCCAGATCTTTCTGGATGTGTTTCAGGCCCCCGCTTTTGCCCTGGCCAAACCCCAAGCTGAGGACAAACGAGGACCACACCGGCTTAGTTTCTCAGTCTACTTCTGCCAGTGACCAGTTCCCCAAACTTTGCTGGGGTCAGGAGAGGCACATTTCAACCTTCACTGTATCGCGTCCTGACTTCTTTTTACCTCAGTCGCATGGAAAGCAGATCCCTCTTGGCTCTCACTCTCCACCAGACCTACAGGAACTCAGAACATTATGTTTCTTTGTAACACAGCCCCACACTAGAGAGTTGGCATTAGAACTCAAGTCAGTTGATGGTTTCTGTTCAAGGCAGGATTCTGGGGTGATACACCTCACAGTTCATTCTTGGAGGTAGAAACCTACAAGGGGGGGTTACTGGGGGCTAAGCGATAATTCATTATCGCTCTTACACTCCTCCCCATGGTCCTCTACAGGGTGAAGAGACCCCCGTTCTACTGTCTTCCTCTGGCTCCTTCATGCCCCCACATCCTTACTTTCTTACCCCAAAGGACACTTGGCTGATGCATTTGCATTTGTTATTCCTGCCCTGTAGGGTGCCCTTCCTTCCCCTTCAGTCTTGTGCCTCCTCACCCTTCTGATCTCTCCTCCTCCCAGAAAACCTCCATCTAGACCACCATCTAGAATTATCTTAGATTTCTTCCGTTATCCTTCCGTCCCCTCCATTTCCCCTCATCTGTAATGTAAATGCCACCATGGCAGGAAACTTCCCATTTGGTTCATTTTTGCACCTCTGGTGCTTATCACATAGTAGGTGCTCAAATATTTGCTGACAAAAATGAAACTTATCCCACGTATCTGTACTCTCATCCGTAAATGGTAGGTCAACGATAACGATAATTTTGTCATGGTTGCCATGAAGGCACCCCCTCTGTGGACTGGTACCACTCTCAGCCGTGGACTTATATTATTTCCAATTTTTGAACATCCTGTTACATTTCACAAACAGAGACACCAGGGCTCAGAGGAGTTAATTTTTACCTGAGGTCACTCCGATTAAATGTTAATAAGTGGTGTAGAGCTGAGAATAGACCCAGATATGTCAAGCCTTAAAGTTTTCTATTATATTACACTGCCTTTCAAATAACAAAAATAGTGCTTTCGTTTTACAAGGTGCTTTGAGGTACTCTGGGACACGTAAGGTGAATTGAAAATAACTCTTGATTTGGTGTCAGAATACAAAGATTTAACCCAGGGTTGCTCAATCTTGGCACTGTTAACATTTTAGTCCACAGAACCCTCTCCAGTAGGGGCTGTTCTGTGCATTGTACAATGTTCAGCGGCATCCCTACCTCCTGCCCACTGGATGCCAATTGTGTAATTCCCCCGTGGTGACTGCCCCCAATCGCCCCACATTGCCAAAGGTCCCCTGGAGGCAAAATTAGCCCTGATTGCGAGCCAGCACTTTATGCCCGATGCCTACCATTTACACGATCTTGATGGGCTCTTTGTACTTGTCCGAGGTCAGGGACCCACGCTGTGGCGCAGGAGCTGCAAATCTGCCCCCCATACGGTAAACCTTAGCAGTAGCTCTGAGAAATTAAAAGGAATGACATGTATCGGGGGCTCGTAAGGGATCACGTAAGGCTTGTATCGCAAGGTATCATACTAAAGTATGATAACAAGTAGTGTCTTGTTCAGTCCGGTACCCTAGGGAGTACTAGGATTAGCTACATTTTACATGTTCAGAAAGTGAGGCTCAGAGGTATAAGGCAACACGCTTACGTTTATAGATTCAGCAGGTGTAAGAGAGGAGAGTCAAACCCAGGTGAATTCCAAAATGGGTGATTTGGAAAAAAAAAAAAAAAAGTAAGACATGTGGGTCAACTCTACTCGCTGGGTCATGTGGAAAGGTGGACGGGTCATTCCATTTTGTTTGTTTGGTCAATATTATCATCTTGCAGTATACCAACCAACAAGATTTGTTTATTTTCTGCTCCACTGGGCAGTCAGGGCAGAAAAGAAACTAGGAATATTAATACATACCCTGAGCTGCAACGTTGAGTACACATTCCTTAATTTCCTCTGTGACTGCAAAAATGAACGTTCTGTCTTCACAGAAAGGAAACAACCCATAGACGTCACCAAACACCGATATAATCCCTTCTTTCAAAACGAAAAGATAACATTTGATTCCCACGACGGAGGAAGGCAGTGCCCAAGTCCGGAATCCATCAAATCAGGATAATTTCACGGAGCCTCCACACTTCAAGATTTCAGTTCTTAACGGCTTCTTATGGTTCTGGGTAATTTCACTGTTGTTATTGTTTTAAAGATAAATAAAATCGGTGCTCTCTGCAGGGATTGAACAGTGGAAAAATGGTATTGTTTTGGTGAGAGAGAGAGGGGAAGAGGGACAGCGACAGAGAGAGAGAGAGAGAGAGAGGGAAGGAGGCAGGGAGAGGGACAGAGAGAGAGAGAGAGAGAGAGGGAAGGAGGCAGGGAGAGGGACAGACAGAGGGAGGGAGGAAGAGGGAGAGGGAGAGAGATCACTGGGAAGGAAGGAAAGAACAGACAGTATGAAAACCACTCCAAGAAGTTACAAGTAAGGAAGCTGTAAACAGTATCTTCTCTACAGGGTGAGGACGTGTGTTTACATGTATTGGGTTCGCCTAATGCTTGGGAATAATGTCCCTTCTCCATCCTGGAGCCGCTGACTCAGCACAGCCATCACCCTGGCCTCCCCCTCCTGGCCCAGCGCCTCTAGATGGCACAGAGTGACACTCCGGTGGCCGTGCCCTCAGGCAGCCTCTCCCGGCCCACTGTTCCCTCTCTGGAAGGAGCTAAAATAGACCCACGTCTGCCTTCTCAAAGGAACTTTGCACAGCTTGGGGACTTGCCCTCCTCTGTGGTTTTTGAAAGTTGCGGGGGAGGCTCGATTCCCTCACCTGGAAGCTGGTTGTCTTTCTGTGCCCCCAGCCAGGCAGCTTGGAACACCTCAGAAATTACAAACCCTTGTCACTTCATATTAGGAAGAAAGTGCTCCTCTCCGTGGCTTCAGTGACACCTCAGATTCAATTTAGTTAGTGGGGACAGGGGTAAACGTTGCTAGGCATTATCTAACTGCAAGAACATTCAGCAGCCAGAGGAGATGGTGGTGATCCGCTATGCCCAGAGAAGTTTCTGGAGGGGAAAAGGATGTTACTTATATCACTCCTTCTCTCCTGGAGGAAAAGATGCCTGCACCAGACCGTCGACGACCTCCCAGAGTCAGGGAACTCACATGGCACAGGCACGTGGTAGGGGGCGAGGGGGGGCGGGGGGGAGGGGCCAGAAACTTCAGCTTTCGGGGATTTTTAAATTATTCTCATTTTTCTCCCCCCCCCCCCTTGGGCCAAATCATTGGGTCTTTCCGTTCACTGTGATTGGTCTTGCCAATTTCATGCCCTAGAGGAGAAGACAGAATGATGCCCGGGATGAGGGTTTCGTTCCTGCTCTATCACTAATCAGCTTTGTGATTTTAGGCCAAGGAGTCCCTTTCTCGGCCTGAATCTGTTCGTGAAGGTATTCACACGGAGCAGTAGTCTCCAAACCTTCCCCCCTCCCCACCCCGCCCCCATCCGTGAGCTCTGTTTCTCCCGTGGAATGTTTCCTGGAACTCCGGTGTAGGGAGCAAGAGTAACCAAGCCAGTTGGCCTGGATGGCTGAGCAAAGGGCCGAGAACCGAGCCGCTGGGATTCCTCCCCCAGGAGGCCTCCTCTCCCTCCGGGGCGGCCCCAGGCTCCTCCCCAGTTTCCTGGGGCTTCACCAAAAGGAGCCGGAAAAGTCCTCAACCGTTTTATCTACCAGCGTCTGTAACATTTTCTAAGTTTACTCTGTTAATGAGATGAGATCATGCCGGGGAAAGCACTGAGCCAAAACCGCAAGCACGTTGTCTCGTTATTGAGATGATTCTGATTTTTCGGAGGGGGCTGCAAGCGTCCTTGTTTCTGGCCCACAAAGGCCCACGGGCTGCTGGCTTCGCCTGGGCATTGGTAAGAACGAAACCCAAGGTACAGCCTCGGGAAGGCGGCTTTGTTCTCTTCTGTGAACATAAGAGCCTAAACCAGTGTTGAGCAACTCAGGGAAGAAAAAAAAGGAGAGAAAGAGAGAGATCTGAATGGCTTTTCTTAATAAAGCATTTCCTCTCATCTGGAAGCAGAACGCAGAAGGAAGCTGGGGAGAACAGGAACCCCCAGGGCTGTGGTTAGTCACCAGCCGCCATCACTGCCATTGCCACTCGCTGCTGGATGGGGGAAGGGCGGGCTTGCTCCAACTCGCTCGCTCGTTCGTTTGGTTACCTGGAAAGGTGGCAGGGAGGCTGACCTCCTAGGAGAGCCGACCCCCCCTGGGCTCTTGCAGTCACACGTGGGAATTGATCGACTGGTTGATTGATTCACTGATTCATTCATTCATCCCATCGGGACTACCGCTGACTACACCCAAGAGAAAAAACACTCGTATATCTTTTTTCCAGATTCACCAGTAGCAGATTCCCCGTGTGCCAGGTTTTTAGACCACCGGAGTGAGCAAGATTGCCCAAGTCCTTCCATCTCGGAAAATCTGTTAAGAGAGCAGTCAGATACCTGCTGCTGGGAAGCCTGCCTTAACCTCCCGGTCTGGAACAGGTGCCCTTCTGGTGCTTGTGGTCACCAGCGTCAGCCACGTCTGTCCACTGCGATGGAAATTCTCTGGGAGCGTGGAGCCCGGATCTCGGCCGTCCACAGCTCTGGTCCCGGAGAGCTTGGCGGGACGTCTGGATCACAGCGGGTGTGGCACAATCCTGGCTGGAAGAATTCAGCAGTACATAGCTCAGCACACTCTGGTCTCTAGTGACTTGTCTATCTTTCTTCTCTACCCTCCCGGGGGGCTGTGAGCTGGAGACTGGAGCCTCACCTCTTCCTGCCAGACGTGACGTGAACTGTCCTTTCTTGTGCTGAAGAGAAATGAACGCGATCTGAATTCAAACCCAGGACCCTGGCACACCTTGGAGTGAGTAAGCAACCTGTTTCAATCTCCTCATGTCTAAGCACGACCCTCCTGGAACAATCCATGGCAAAAGAGGGGCACGTAGCAATCGCTCGCTACTCATGGAAACTTCAGTTTGTTTACGCTTCTAAAGCTCGTTGACTTGCTGGAAAGACAGTCTCTTTCTCTCAGGATACTTTGTGCAGGTTCGGCAATTTTTCACGTTTTGCCACATTTGTTGTGTCATCTTTCTCCCTCCCCTCTCTCTGTCCCTCTTCCCCCCCCCCCCGTATATCCCCACACATGTGTACACATCTGCATGTACATACACGCTGTGTGTGTAAACGATAAAGTCCAAAATGATTATTTGTTTTTCTGAGCCATTTGAAAGTAGGTTATATGCATCCCACCCTTTCTTCCAAATATTTCAGTGTGTAATTCCTAAGAGCAAGAAATACTCTCTGAGCCACAATACCGTTACATTTAGAAAATGTAACATTGCTGTGAGACTTTCATTTAATCTAACTTGCAATATCCCATATTTGTCAATTGTCCCAGTAACGTCCTTAAAGCCCTTCCCTTTCCGGTACCGGATCTGGTCCGTCTAGCGACCGCCTCCACTTTGTCTCCTTCGATCTGGAAGATTCCTCAGTCCTTCTCCCTTTCACAAATGGGCATCCTTAAAGAATCCTGGCCAGCTGTAGACTAGTCCTCAGGGTGCGTTTGTCTGCTGTTTCCCTCTGATTCGAGGCGGGTTACGCATCCCGACAGCAATACTCCTATGAGATGGTGTTTCCTTCTCAGCACATCACATCCAGAGGCATGTGAAAGCGATCTGCTCCTCAGCGCGAACATTAATTTTCATCACACAAACTATCATCTATTTTCTCTACCGTACGGTTACTGTCTTTCCCCTTTCAACGAACAAGCAATCTGTGGGGAGACCCTGGGAGACCAGAGAAGTGTTCTGCCCCTCATCACAACTTCCCCAGGCTTGGGCTTGCCCAGGTGATCCTGCCTAACATGGTTGCCAATGGCAACTCTGCTACCCTCCCCCCCCCCCCCCCACCCCCGGCCGCCACACTCTGTCCACTTGCATCATAGGCTTTCTCCTACAAGGAGGAACTCTGGGTAGGCAAGGCAATGGACCTAAGGGAATACATTGTCAGAGGGAAATAGGCATCGGGTGCGCTGGTGGGAGGTCAGGCTAGAGAAGAGAAGCCCCGAGAAAGGCTGGAAACAGAGGAGTAAGACCACAGAAATGGTATGCTCAGCACAGGAAGTGGAAAGAAGATTCAATTGTGGGAGACTCAATGGTGCAGGGAGAGCCTGAGCCCTAGCTGCAGGCAAAAGTGGGTTCATATCCCACTCAGGGATATATATATATATATATATATATATATATATATATAAATTGGAGAGAGAGAGAGAAAGAGAGCACGTGAATGGGGAGAGGGGCAGAAGGAGAGAGAATCTTAAGCAGACTCCATGCTCAGTGTGGGGCTGGATGAGGGGCTCCATCTCATGACCCTGGGATCATGACCTGAGCCACTTGGGCCACATTCTAAATGGGTGGCTGAAGAAAGTCTCTCTACCTTTGGGTCTGTTTGCTCTTTTAGAAAACTGTGCCCATCACACTGATCTCATTGCTTTTCCCCTTGTTTTAGACAGACATAGGGTGCAAAGTGCCAAGCGTACCGCTTCCCATCATGTAAGTGCTCATTAAATGCTCCCCCTTCTCTCTTCCCTTCCCTTTGTGTTGCTCAGTTATTGCCATGGAAACTTCCTTCTCTGCTCTCACTGAGGTCCCTTTAAAAATTTTGCAATTACCCTAAAAGCTTGATTTTTTTCATCTGAAATGAGACATTCTAAAGGTAATCATATACTACATTTTCTGCTAAAAGTAAATTAAATGCAGGGTCAAAGCTGATTGTGAACTCAACTAGGGAGTCTCAGGGATGCTTTCATTCCAAAACTGTTTTCATTATTTTTGGTAACTTAAATATAACTAATTAATTATTTTGCATGATGATAATATTGCCATTTTATTATTATCACTAAAATACAATGATAATTGCTACTTTTAAAACTATATACATAGTATTTGGACTTTTCCAGATGCTTCCACAATCATGACTTCTGATACTCCCAGTTGCCTGGCTGTGTAGGTATTTTCCCCATTTTACAGATGAAGACGCTGAGGCTCAAAATGTCTGTGAGAATGGTCAAAGCCAGGCAGTACGTATACTGTCTCCTGTCAAGTGGAAGCCACACGAGTCCTCTCGGCCAAAGAATCAGAAGCAAAAGGACACACGTAACTCCCAGGCTGAGGCAGTGACAAGGCAGTGTGCTCCCTTCCTCTCTCACCATGCTGAAGTGACCTTGGAAATGACATGTGCAGCTGCTCTGGAAAACAGTAGGGAGATTCCTCAAAAAGTTAAAAATAGAAGTACCCTATGACCCAGCAATATCACAGCTATGAATTTACCCAAAGGGTACAGGAGTGCTGATTCATAGGGGAACATGTACCCCAATGTTTATAGCAGCGCTTTCAACAATAGCCAAACTATGGAAAGAGCCCAAATGTCCATTGACTGATGAATGGATAAAGAAGATGTGGTATATACATATATATATGTATATACCACATCTTCTTTATATATATGTGTGTGTGTGTGTGTGTGTGTGTGTATGTGTGTGTGTGTGTACAACAGAATATTACTTGGTCATCAAAAAGAACAAAATCTTGCCATTTGCAACAACGTGGATGGTTCTAGAGTGTATTATGCTAAGCGAAATAAGTCAACAGAGAAAGACAAATACCGTATGATTTCACTTATATGTGGAATTTAAGAAGCACAACGGATGAACATAGGGGAAGAGAAGGCAAAGTCAGATAAAAACAGAGAGGGAGGCAAACTGTAAGAGACTCTTCAATACAGAGAACAGACTGAGGGTTGCTGGGGGGGAGGTGGGATGGGCTAAATGGGTGAGGGGCATTCAGGAGGGCACTTGTTGGGATGAGCCCTGGGTGTTGTATGTAAGAGATGAGTCTCTGAGTTCTACTCCTGAAACTAATATTACACTACAGGCTAACTAACTGGAATTTAAATAAAAACTTGAAATAAAAAAAAATTGACATGTGAAGGCAGCTGTATTGTAATATGAAGAGAGCTTGGATCCCTGAGTCCCCAGCTGGAGGAGCATCCTGGAGAAACCATATTAGACTGTGAACGGAAGAAATTAAGTTCCATTCTGCCAAATGTCTGTGACTGTAAAGTGTGTTTGTTACCACAGCATGACCTAGCCTATCCTAACTAATACGATAGTGAATCCTTTTTGGTGACCAGTTATCATGGGAAGTCCAAGAACCTCATTATTTGGGGCGCCAAGGAAGCGAGGCGATCCATTTCCCACCGTCAACATGAACGTGGAACAGCAGGGCCTCTATAACTGTTTTTAGGCAAATCTAGCTTGTCGTGTTCTTTTGAAAAGGGAAGGATGAGAAGAAAAATTTCTTAATTGAGATTTAGGTTAAGTTGAATAAACAAATCTCCTTCAACTCAGAAAGATTGAGGAAGAATAATCGGCAGGAAGAGGCCGGTGCAGACTCGGGAGGGCATGTTTTAAATAACGTTCCCACAAAAATCTTCTGCAAACATCAGAATCTAAAAGAAAGGAATCACAACTAATGAGATGCAGCCTGATTAGAGAAAATAATTTTTAAATCACTGTGGGTTTTCACTTTTGCACCAGAAGGCTAGGATTTATCTGAATCTTATTAATAAGAGCGCAATGCCAAGATAGGCAGGATTGATAAGGAATAAATACAACCTGGCTTGATTCAGCTGCAGATATCACATGTTTTCAAAGATGATTATGAGCAACTTTGAAATGTATGTGATTCTTTCATAAAATGAGTTTTTGTTGGACTACAAAAATATTTTTCAATTTCCCCAGATTGGAAATGACAAAAAAGGTTAATTAAAAGTCAACTGAAGACTACTTAGGCACTTAAACGTGTAATTTCTTGAGCTTCAAACTTAAATTGCTGTAACTGCAAAATAGCTGACTCATTTATGCCTATACTCTTTAAACATTGTTGTTTTGTTTTGTATTGTTTTTGTTTCTTTGGTGTGATTTAAAATACAATCTTAAGCTTAAGCAGAATCTTAAGTGTTTAACAACCAAATCCCCATTTAAATGAATGAATGAGTCCACGGACACAAGTTGAGAGATCGCTGGGTTTAGCAGTCTCTCCCAAAGCCTGGAACACTAACGGAAGTTTTCTACAACCTTTTCTTATGTTGTCTCCCCTGCTTCTCTGCCTCACCCCCCCTACCCCACTGCCTTCCCTCTCTCTGTGTTGGATGACCCAGCAGGTTACCCATCTGTCAGAAACCTACTCAATCTTCACAGTCTGGTTCAAACTGTGTAACTGTCAGTAGTCTTTCTGGATGGCCATCGTCTCTTGATTGATGCCCTATTACGGTCTTTAGGTTACCCAACCATCATTTCACAAAGTTTGCATTTGTATTGCATTGTGATTTGTCTTTTTTTTTTTATTTTTTTATATTTCTATGCTTTCTGTCTTACTGTAAATTTCCAGAGATTAAGGAGTCTTACCCAGCTCCTTGTTTGGGGCCAGTAGTGGAACAAAGTTTCAAGTACCCCCATGTCCTGCCTACATTCAAGATCTATGCTCAGCTCTGCCTCCCAGAGGAGCTTACTCTTTTCCTGAAGAAGAGGTGGGCAGGGGGTAAACATGTCCTTCAGTCCAGCAACAAGATCAGCATCAAAAGTCCAAGTCCAGCCGTGGGTTCTTGGAATTGAGTGAGGTAGGGTCATGCAGGGCTAGGATTGCAGAAAGAGAATCCTAGCTGGGGGTTAAAAGTGTGTCAAAAAATAAAATCTTCTTCTTAATATTTAAAGTTAACTCTGCCATGTATTAAAGAAAGATTAAGGATTTTTTTTTTTTTTTTTTTTTTTTTTTGCAGTTACTAAGAGAGTCCAAGAGACTGTAGTCATTGGGGACAAGCCATTCCTGTTTTGGCTTCAAGGATGCCTTTCAGAACATTCAAGACTGTTCAGTCTCACGTACTCTTCAGTGTCCAAGCCATTTTATATATTTGCCAGCTGCCTGGAGCCATTCTTCCCTTTAACAGGATAAGTTATTTGCTAGGAATTTTGTTTGTTTGCTTGCTTCATTAGTCTTTATGAGGATAACTTCACGCATCTTCTGAAATATTGCCTCTTGTGAGGAGCAAAGCATAGTCTTCTCCCATTGTCCTTTCCCATCCCCCAAACTGAGTTACTTGTTTCTATCACATGCATCCTGTACTTCCATTATGCTATTCCTGCTGTAAGTTCTTATTTGATTATCCCTCTTCCCCGACAGAGTGTCAATTGTACGAAGTCAAGGGCCAAGGCTATCTTGTTAGCAGCCGAATCCCCCTTGCCTGGCACAGTGCGTTGACATAGCAGGCATTCCAAACATACTTGTTGAATAATTTGGACACAGCCCCAAAACTTAGGCGGTGGAAGAAGTGAAAAGCAGGCAACTCAAATCACTGTCTCGTACATCGGTTACACCTGGCTCAAATTGTTCACATTATTGAGGAAGAGATTGACATTAACATTAGAAATTTACTGTGCAGTATTTGTAATACATAATATATATTGGGGCTATAGTAAGCTATGTTACAGTTCTCATTTTTGTGGTCAGATTGTAGTCATTTTCACCTCTGTGGGGTATATTATCCTAAAATTTCCTGTTAAGGAATCTGAACAAATAGTTTCCTGGAGTAAGATCTGTGGCCCTCACCTGATTATTGTTGTCAAACTTTGTCCCCAGAATGAAGACTACCATTTAAGTAAGTTCACCTTACATAAGGCAGCCATGACTAAGAAATTGCCAATATTATGAACGCAAACTCGTAGTTGTTGAGTACTTACTGTGGTCCAGGCACTGTGAAAGGTTATTTACATCAATTATTGAAGATCACAGCCCTCCCCTCAATGAGGTCAACTCTATTATAATCCTAATTCATTCACTTGTATACCAGACATTTAACTGGGTTCCTGATACACATGAGACATTGAAATAGACATCAAGGATACAGTAGGGGGAAAACATGTAAAATTTTGCCATCCTGGGACTTATGTCTTATTGGAGGAGAAGAGATAAAGACAAAAATTGAGATTTGACCAAAGAGAAGAGATAAGAGATAAGACAAAAATCAGTTATGTTAGATAGTAAGAGTGTTGTACATAAGTACAACAGGGAAGGGGAAAGGGTGTGTTGGCGTATGAGGTTTTCCATACAGAATCCTGGGAGGACATCACCCATAAGGTACAGGGAAGCAGAAATTGTGAGAGGTAAAAGAGAGAGAGCCATTCAAATACTGGGGGTGGGGAAGAATATTCCAGGCAAGGGGCAAAAGGCATCACATGTACAAAATCCCGAGCTAGGAGTATGTTGAAGTTTGGGGAGCGGTGATGACGTTGATGTGGTTAAAATAAAACGAAGTAGGCAAGGGGGAGACTGTGGAGGAGGGGCCAGGCAATATGGCACCTGACAGGTTATTTTGAGCATCCAGGATTTATTCTGGAGACGTTGGAAGGCTTGGAGATGAAAATGACATGATCTGGTTTACATTTTAAAGGGGTGCTCTGGCCGCTGTGTCCAGAATGGACTGGATGAGTCAAGGGTAAAAATCGGAAGACCAAACAGAAGGTATTGCAATAATCCAGAGAAGCAGGCATGGCAGCTCACAGCAGTGTTGTCCTCAAGCAGGTGATGAGAACTGGCCTTGTTTGGCGTGTCTTTTTAGGTGGAACCCACAGGATTTGCTGATGGATGGGATGGGGCCTCTGACAGAATGAGAAAAATCAGGAATGACATCAAAGTGTTTGCCCTCAGCAACTATAAATACAGAATTTCTATTTACCGAGACAGGAAAGATTGAAGAAGGGACAGATTTAAGAGAAAAGATCAAGGGTTTGGACGTGGACGCATTAAGTCTTAGGCTCCTATTGGATAGCCAGCAGAGATGTTAAATAAGAATTGCATATCCGTTATCTGGAGTTCAGAAGATCTGGGAGTCACACATTTGAGTCGTCAACGCAGAGATGGTGTCAAACCCCAAGAAACACAGAGGGCTTATCCAGGGACTGAGTATAGGAAGAATAGCAATTCAAGGGCCAAGGCCCGGGGCAGCCCAGTAAGAAGATGCTGCATCCACTTGGGGAAACAGATAGATGCTTATGCAGTGCAGGAGGCTTCTTAGGTATTTGCCTGTGAATGAGAAAAAGGAAGGAAGCAGGACTGGGCAAAAAAACATCTTCGGGCCACAAAGCAGATCTGACACCCCAGGAAAGGCAGAGTCTGGAGGAAGCAGGGTGGGTGAGTGAGCCTCCGACCATGGTGCTTTGGCAAAGCCTTGGCAAACCCAACCGGAGACGCAAAGCAGAGCTTGCCTTTTGAGCAGACGCCCACTTCGGACAAATATGGCCAGGGCTCAGTCTTTCCACTGCGGCCTGTCATTGAGGAGGGGCTTCTGGGAGGAGTGTGGCCTGAGCTTGAATTCTGCAGGGGACTCCAGGGGCACTGCAGCTAAAGACCGATCGCGAAGGACACTACTTCCCGCTGAAGACCAAGTTCTCGCTTGAAGAAGGTCTGAGCAGCGCACTTTCGCGACTCCCATACATATCGGTTTTGTCCATGAGCACTCTGAAGCACAGAAAGATGAGGCAACTAGACCAACATCACACAGCAAGCAGGTGGGCTTGAGCCCTGGCAGTCTGACTGCGAATCTTAGTGCTTAACCACGATGTGAGACGGCCACCCTCCAATGCACATATTTGAAAGTGTCAAACAGCGAATGAGATTTTATTTGGCATCGCACCTAGAACTCACTGAAAGGACTACCACAGTTGGTTTGAGGGAGCCTCATTGGGCGGGGGGTGTGGCCTTTAAAGGCTCCTCCTTTGTCTGTGGCCTTTAAAGGCTCCTCCTGGTCTTTGGCGAGGTCACCTTCTCCTCTTTCTTCCTCGCCCAGCTCAGCACACTCAACCACCCAAGCCCCACACTGTTGAGCCCCAGGCCAGACTCATGACATAGTCAGAGATAACTCAAACGTGCTCCCTCCCTCACGAAGCTTTCTCCAGTTCTTGAAGCAGAAACAACCTTTGACACCTCGAAGTTTCTAGAAGACTTCATCCTCGTTGTCACCCAGGACTTTCTATTTTCTGTTAAACATCTGCGCCCTGCTTCCCCTCTCTACCTCATCAGCTCTCAGTCCTGGGACGGTAGCTTGAATCCCAAGGGGAGGTAACACAAGCACAGGCCACAGGACTTGGGGGTCTAGACGCGGTTCTCAGTCCCCTCTGCCTTTGTCGCCAGCCACTCCTTCTCTTGGAATTGCTGCTGCCTTTTCTCCAAGACTCAGATTAAGAAATTCCTTCTTCAGAAACCTTTTCCGCTTCTGCCTCCTACTCGTCTTATCTACACGCCTCTTCCCTGAGTTCCAACTCGCATCACGTTGGCATCTTCCAAACATGTCTGACAATGACCTAGAGTAGGAAATGGAGTTTACAGCACGACTTGGTACCCGGACCTGCACATACACAGCCTCCCACACAACTGAAGCACAATCGTTGCACCGGGTTCTTACATCTTTACTGCTGTGCAATGCACACTGATATATTCTGGTCTATTTTCCCTCTTTCTTTTCTTTTTCTTTTTCTTTTTTTTTTTAAATGCTGTCTGCAGCCCACTAAATTGATTTAATGACTTGCCAATGGGTCTCAGCATACAGCATGAAAAACACTGCCCTCTATGGACCTTCATTAATACACTCTGCTCACAATACTGACATCATTAGTATACTTGTCTGTTTTCCCCGGCAGGCAGTAAACTCTGAGGGTAGGGATCATATCTTATTCTTCTTTTTTTCTTCTATTTTAGCACCAGTAAATGTCTGAGGAATGAATAAGTGAGCATGTGCATGCTCTGAAGTCTGGACAACCACCTATTTTCAGTTTGAAAACATAACAGAGTTCTCGGGACTTGAAATGTTTACCTTAGACTTTCCAGAAGCTTCTCTCTTGCCTGTTGACCGTGCATCTCCATTGTGTCCCGGATGTCAATGCTGTTGTCAGGTCAGTGGCCTCCTTGTTCAAAAAAATACTTTTTTTTCCACTTCATTTGTTCTGTTGGCATAGGAGCTACCGTGATCTTATAGAAGTACTTCTCTGGCCTTAGGTGATGGCCTGAGGGTGGGCACCCAACACAGGGCAAGCTGATTTCTAAACCTGGGACCAGAAGGCGCAGTAGTCCATCCCTCTCCAGAGATTGGGAGACACGTGTCCTTGCCAAGAAACATGTCTTCCAGCCTCCGGAGAGCAAGGGTAAGGATGATGGAGAGGACTTGGAAACAAGGAGAGGTAGACCAAGAGAGGGTGTGTGTCTCCTGGCATCATTCTTGAACCCCTGGTTCCAGTTTTCATAAAGACCAGCAGATGCGACTTTCCTCCCATTGGGTTACTCAGGCCTCTGTTCAAATGCCCCAACATTTGGGTGTCCACCAACTTCCTCTTTCACGTTTGCCCCTTTGACATAGGTTTCTGTCCCTGGGAAACAAAGGTCCCGAATCGCCCATATGACTTGTCAAAGAGTCCCAGACCAGCGCGCGGTCAGATGCGCCGTGACTCGTGGTGGCAAACGAAGCTCTGTTCTAGACACACCATTACCTCAGCGCTATCGGGAGGAGGCCACAGAATGACTGGCGTGGGAGCGCGACCACCCTGTGGATTAAACCCAGGGAAAATCAAGGTTGTGCCAGGAAGTGTGGGAAGGCTGTTTCTCCTTCCCATGCATACTCCGGGAGCGCTTGGGGAAATCGTTTTACTTCATGGGTTCTGGCATTTGGGCTCTCAAGATTTTCATCTTATAAAGTCAACACAGTCTTAAGTTTTGTAGTGAAGCTTAAATCATGAGTGTGAAGGATGTAGCTCAGTTTTTGACATGAGGTAATCCATCAATACACCTCTTTTGACCCCTCTTTATCCTATAAATACCGTGGCCTAGTCTTCTAATTTTAAAATTATCCTTCTTTTGAAAAGCTAATATCGTTATTTATTTATTTATTTATTTATGTAGTTAGTTAGTTAGTTTTGAGAGAGGCAGAGATAGCGTGAGCAAGACAGGGGCACAGAGAGAGGGAGAGAGAGAATCGCAAGCAGGGTCTGCATTGTCAGCTCACAGCCCGACGTGGGGCTTGAACCCACGAAACCAGGAGATCGTGACCTGAGCTGAAACTGAGAGTCGGACGCTTCACAGGCTGAGCCATCCAGGCGCCCCAAAGTTAATATCTTTTTTTTTTTCTCATTTGTTTTGTTTCTTAAATTCCTCATGTGAGTGAAATCGCATGGTATTTGTCTTTCTGTGACTGATTTGTTTCTCTTAGCGTAATACACTCTAGTTCCATTCATGTTGCTGAAAATGACAAGATCTCACTGTTATTTATGTCTGAGTAAGCTTCCATTGTATATGTATACCTCTTCTTTATCCATTCATCTCTGGATGGACACTTGGACCTGGTGGGGGGAGGGTGAAATACATAAAGGGGATCAAAGGTACACTTCTTGTTGAACACTGAATAAGGCACAGGATTATTGAATGAATTGAATTCAATTCACTGAATTCATTATGCATTGAATGAATTGAATTCAATTCATTGAATTCATTATGCATTGAAGTTAATAAAACACTGTGTGTTAATTCTTCTTTCTTAAAAATACTTCTTCAGTTAAAAAAAAAAATAACGGATTTGATAAAGCAGAGATTTCCCATGTCCCAATTGTTGTTTTCAGTTAGCTTTCTAGTGTCTTCTCATTTGCTGATTTGCTCAATCTCCCAATGACTCGAATGTTTGGTTTGGGCAATCAAGAGTGCTGATGACGCCACAGCAAATAAAGATGATTTCATTTTTAGAGCAGTCCTAGAAATGACTTGTTAACGGTCCACCATGGCACTAGATGACAAACATTTCCCTGGAGAGAGCATCTCCTACGGTCTACCGTTACCGACTCAACAAAACTGTCTGTCCCTTCCTCCCAGACAGATAATGAAGCAGCTTGTCTTGTCAGGGCCTGATGCTCGATTGTCAGGGAAAATTGAGTTTCCGAACCTGCCGTATTTTGTAGTGGCCAGAATGTCACGATGGGAGACAGCAGATTGTAGCTGCCGGATTTGGCTTCTCACTTCAGCGTATTTGTCTGGGACTCGGGGCTTTACTTTTGAGGCCTGGGGCAGCCTCTGTTGCCCAAGTGTGCCAGACTGAGGCTGCCTCAGGGCTGGGAGAGTGCCCTGAATTCTGGATACGCCTGGCGGCATCGAATCCTCTCTGTGCTCTGGCCCAGAGAAAGACAGTGGGTGGAACACAGGGGAATGATGGCAATTCCACACTCTCTCTAGTGTCCGCCTCATTCCTACACGGGGTAAAACAGAGCATACAATGGAAAGTAGTGAGAAAACTGCAAAGGAATGAAACATGATCTAGATCCTGGTTCTCAATGGGCAGAGGCAGGGCTGAGGAGGCGTTGGGGAATGGGGATGATCAAAATCCCCTGCAAGGCTACTGTCACATTATCCAAGGCCCTCTACAGAGGGACATCAGAATGAATTTGGATTGCCCGGGGAGGGCGGGCATGGAGGAGGAGGGACAACTCTGAGATTATTCTCCTTGGAATTTTTAAAAATCCTCAGGATTACTTTAACATACCTCCTCGATCACTACCACCCTCATGAAGATGATCCTTTTCCTCAGCCCATTTTCTCGCTAAAGGCCTCCTCCTCCGTGCTTCCCCGGGATTCAATTATGCGGTTGTCACATTACATAGATGAGAAACTGGGTGATGGTGAAGTTAATCCTGGAATTTAGTGCTTCTGGTCTTTTAATCAGATTTGTTTCTCGTATTGTCCCAACATCCCAAACTCGGAACCCTTCAACCGACCTGTCTGCCTTCTCCCTGTGCCCCAAAGTTGTTGCTGCAAGTCCTTTACAATCAAGGCCACCACTATAGAGTGATTCTAGAAGATGGTTCTGAGCTCACGTTATCCATTCAACTCCTGATACCCTGGAAACTACGAAATCAAGACGCAAAGGAAGACACCGTCTGCAAGATGAACAAGGGTGCTCCTGCAAGAAGGCCCAGCACTTAGGTTGACCTCACTGTTCTGCGTCTGTGACCCTGTTCACTGCTGGTATCCGATACTTTCTCGTGTTGCGATCCGTGTTAATAGAAAAATAAGTCACCTCCACCTTATTGTTATCCCAACCTCACGCAAGTCCGGGATGAGGACTTGTTATCCTTCTGGAGAATTACTCCTCCTCCATTCCCATCCACACGATGCTAGCGCTCTGGAGGGGAAAACTGTGAGCGAAGGTTGGTCTAGTAGTTGTCCGGGTAGAGCTGTGACAAATTATCACAAACTTAGTGGTTTACATTTCAGGAAGTCCGAAGCCCAAAATGGTTCTTGGGAGGCTAAAATCAGGGTGTCAGAAGGCAGGGCTAATTCCTTTTGGAAGCCCTAGGAGGAGAGTGTGTTTCTTACGAATTCCAGCTTGGACAGCATGCCCGAATTCCTTGACTTTAATCTCTGAATCCATGGACACAATCGCCTGACCTCTGACTCTCCTGCCTCCTTCTTATAAGGATCTATGGGATTACATTGGGCCCACCCACATAATCCAGGATAATCTTTTTATCTCAAGTCCCTTAGTTTAATCACATCTGAAAAGTCTCTCTTGCCATATAAGCTATCATAGTCGCAGCTTCCTGAGATTAGGGTGTGGGCATCTTTGGAGGGCTATCGATTAGCCTACCACAACCAGCCCATCAAAACATCATATTCTCCCAGCGGCAGTCATTGTTTTGGGTGAGCAAAGGGACCCAGGTTGGTCCAGTCAGTGAGAATCCTGGGACAAGTACAGGTGCTAGCCGAAGAGGCTCTCTCTGCTGGCCTTGGAATTGGGCGGGTTGGGCTCACACCTGGTCCGTGGCAACTATCGTGCTACTTCTGGGGAAGAACTGATTCCTGAGCCAGAGGCACCACACTCATGGAGACACTGGCTGGGTCTGTGTCCGGACTTTCCATTTTGAAAGTAAATGTGTTTCCATTTGTTAAAGTCAGTTGAGTTTTTTTTTTTTTTTTTTTTTTTTTTGTCATTTACAATGAAAAAGAAAGTCCTCCTAATTATTAAAAACAATAATAATTTTCACTGAATTCTTACTTTCTACCTGGTACTCTGCTAAGAGTTTGACATGGATCATTCTCTGTCTTCACACAGCCCTATAACGTGCTGGTGATTTATATGCAAAGGGTTGAGGCTTAAAGAAGTTGAGGACCCAGCTCAAGGACGCAGATATTACAGTCTGCTTTCAGGGATTTAGCCACGGCGCTAAAAATTACTTTGAGACATTGAAGGAAAAGGCTGGGTATAAATGGCAGATACATAAAATTACAATACAATAACATTATTAAAAACACCCCAATGTAAACCAACTCTGTAAAACAACCACAACAAGAAGAGGAGATATTTATTGGGAGCACTAGGACTCTTTTTCTTTTTTTAATTCTATTTTAATTCTATTCTATTTAATTCTATTAATTCTATTTAATTCTATTTACCAATTTTTTTATAATTAGAATGTATCATCTTTTAATTGGAAACTTGTTGGTTTTTTAACATTGTTTTTATTTAAGCAGAGGTGACCTCTTCCCCTGCAGAACGGTGTTTAAGTGTCAGTTTTGTGAAGAAAGAATGGCCGGTAAGAGTGGAAGCTTACGATCTCATGCTGCTAATCACTGCGTTACAACTCATTCTTCTGGGACTCGGGCTGGACGTACACATGTGTGCATCACCCATGGTGATCACATCATCTCATTTAGAAAACTCTATGAGTTGGAGAAAACTTTATTTTTTAGATGAGGAACCTGCAGCCGGGAGGTTTCACAATTTGACACACCAAGTGAGGGTGAGGGCTGAGACCCAGAATGGGTCGGTCTTACGTCCAAAGAACAGGTGCCCTTGACTCTATGTTCCTTGGTCTATAGTTCTGAAATCCTTCAGTTTTACACTAAGCATCCCAGGGCTTAGGAGTCATTCAAACGTAAGCTGTCTTGCATCATCCTTATTGTTTCATTTATGTTTTTATGACCATATGTTTTTATGACCAGCTTTGTATTTATACAGCACCTCATACCAAGAGGAAGTAAGAATTAAGGGTCCATGTGAACTTCAGAATTAGATCTGAGGTTAAGTCCTGGCCCTACTAAACCTTAGCTATGTGACACTGGGCAAGTTATGGAACCTGGCCAAAGTCTGTTTGCTTATTTGAAAATGGAGAACATACAGGTACAGGGGTACCTGGCCAGCTTTGTCAGGAGAGCATGTGACTCTTGATCACAGGGTTGTGAGTTTGAGCCCCATGTTGGGTGTAGAGATTACTATAAATAAATAAATAAATAAATAAATAAATAAATAATTTAGAAAATTAAAAAAAAAAAAAAAAGGAGAAAATACAGGTAACCTTCAGAGATATTGCAGGGTCAGTTCCAGACCATGGCAATAAAACCAAAATCGCAATAAAGGAAGTAAAATGAACTCTTTAGTTTCCCCGATCATGTTAAAGTTATGTTTACACTACACTGTAGTCTATTAAGTATGCAATAATATCATGCATTAAAAAACAACGTACAGACCCTAATTAAAAGAAAATATTTTCTTGGGGTGCCTGAGTAGCTCAGTAGGTTAAGGGCTGACTCTTGATTTCGTCTCAGGTCAGGATCTCATGGTTTGTGAGATCGAGCCCTGTGGCAGCATGGAACCCGCTTGGGATTCTCCCTCTCTCCCTTTCTCTCTCTGCCGCTCCCCAGTTTGCTCTCTCTCTCTCTCTCTCAAAATAAAAGAAAATACTTTCCTGTTAAAAAGTGCTAACAGTCATCCAAGCTTTCAGTGAGGCATAATCATCTTGCTGGCGAAGGGTCTGGCCTCCATGTTGATGGCAGCTGACCGATCAGGGTGGGCGTTGTTAGAGGTGGAGGGGCTGTGACAATTTCTGAAAATAAGGCAACAATGAGATTGGCCTCATCAGTTGACCCTTCCTTTCACAAATGCTTTCTCTGGAGCATGCGATGCTGTTTGACAGCATTTTACCCACAGGCGAGCTTCTTTAAAAATTGGAGTCAATCCTCCCAAACGCTGCCATTGTTTTATCAACTAAGTTTATGTGATATTCTAAACACTTTGTTGTCATTTTAATAATCTTCATAGCATTGAGAGTAGATTCAGTAGATTCAACCACCAGGAGTAGATTCCATCTCAAGAAACCAACCACTTTTTTTTTTTTTTTCTCATCCATAAGAAGCAACTCCTGATCTATTTAAGTTTTATCATGAGCTAAGTGGATGCAGGCTCCACTTCGGATTCTAGCTCTCTTGCTATTTCTACCACGTCTGCAGTGAATTCCTTCACAGAAGTCTGGAGCCCTTCAGAGTCATTCTTTAGGGTTAAGATCCACTTCTTCCAAACTCTTCCTCATGTTAAAATCTGACCTTTTCTCAAATAATGGATGTCCTTAACAGAATCGAGAGTGGTGAATCTTTTCCAGAAGGTTGGCCACTCACCTTGCCCAGATCCATTGGAGGAATCACTATCTATGGCAGCATTAGCCTTACAAAATATATTTCTTAAATAGTAACACTTGAAAGTCAGAATTGCTCTTTGATCCATGGGAGGCAGAATGGATTCTGAGTTGACATGGAAACATTAATCTCATTGTATACCCGCATCTGAGAAAATTGGTTCACCAGGTACGCTGTTAGTGAACAATAATATTTTAAAAGGAATCTCTTTTTTTTTTTCTGAGCCATTGGGTTCAAGTGGTCTTAGAATATTCAGCAAACCACGTTGTAAACAACTGTGCCGTCGCTCAGGCTTTATTGTTCCATTTGCCGAGCACAGGAGGAATAGATGAAGCATAATTCTTCAGGGCCCCAGGATCTTCAGAATGGTAAGTGAGCATTGGTTTCAACTCCAAGTCGCCGGCTGTGTTAGCCTCTAATACGGAAATCAGCCTGCCCTTTGAAGCCAAACATTGACTTGTCCTCTCTAGCTATGGAAGTCCTAGATGGCGTCTTCTTCCAATAGAAGGCCGCTTTGTCTACACTTAGCATCCCTGTTGTTTAATGGAGTCACCTTCATGACTGATCTGAGCTGGATCTTCTGGATAATTTGCTGCAGCTTCTACATCAGCCTTTGCTGCTTCCCCTTGCCCTTTGGTGTTATGGAGACCATTTGCTTCCTTAAACCTCATGAACAGACTGCTGCCGGCTTCCGACTTTTCTTCTGCAGCTTCCTCGCCTCTCTTAGCCTTCATAGAATCGAAGAGACTCAGGGCCTTCCTCTGGATTATGCTTTGGCTTAAGGGAATGTTGCGGCTGGTTTAATCTTCTAGAGAGACCATTAAAACTTTCTCCCAATCGGCAATTAGACTGTCTTGCCTTCTTACTTGTGTGTTCGCGGGAGCAGCACTTTAATTTCCTTCCAGAACGTTTCCTTTGCATGCACACCTTCGCTAGCTATTTGATGCAAGAGCCCTAGCTTTTGGCCTCTCTTGACTTTAGACATGTCTTCTCCCTAAGTTTAGTTGTCTCTAGCTTTTGATTTAAAGTGAGAGACATGGGACTCTTCCCTTCGCTCAAACACTTACTGCCCATTAGGAAGCTATTAACTGGCCTAAATTGTTGTGTCTCAGGGAACAGGGATGCCTGAGGAGATGGGGAGAGACCCAGAGAGTCTGGTCGGTGAGGCTGTAAGAACACACATTTATCAATTAAGTTCCCTGTCTTATAGGAGTATGATTTGTGGCACCTTCAAAAAATTACAGTAGGGACACCTGGGTGGCTCAGTTGGTTGAACATCCAACTCTTGATTTTTGCTCAGGTCATGATCTCAGTATTGTGGGATCAAGCCCTACATTGAAGTCCATGCCGGGCATGGAGCCTGCTTAAGATTCTGTCTGTCTGTCTGTCTGTCTGTCTTTCTTCCTCTGTCTCTCTCCCCTACACACACACACTCTCTCTCTTTCCCTCCCTTTGCCACTACCCCCACTCATGCTCTCTCTTTCTAAAATAATAATAATAATAATTACAATAGTAATATCAAAGACCCCTGACCACAGATCACCATAACAAATACAAAGATCGTGAAAGAGCTTGAAATATTGTGAGAATTACCAAAATGTGACACAGAGACATGAATTTAAGAAATGATAGTGGGAAAAAGGCATCAACAGACTTGCTCAATACAGAGTTGCCACAAACTTTCAATTTGTAAAACACGGTATCTGTGAAGCACAATAAAGTGAGCCATGCCCTTAAGGGCTTCCTTGGAAGGTTGCTGTGAACAGTCAGAAATGCATCCAAATTTTGTCATATCGGAAGCTGGGTGAGTGCTTGCTTTTTTTCTTTTTTTTTTTTTATCCTTTCAGAATAGTTCAGGGCCCATGGCCTGATGTATTCACTAAATTAAATTCGATTTTAAAACCTTCTTTTCTGTTCCCTGATTTCATCCCTCTTTCACAAAGAATCACGCACAAGACAAGGAAGAGCTGGCATTCTGAACGCAAATACTCCATCTTTCTGGCAAAGACAGAATTCATGCCATAGATCAGAACTGTGTGGCAGGTTCCATTTTTATAGCCTGGTGAGTGGCACATTTTGCTTCTCTTGTTTGCTTTTATCTTGAGGTCAAAGAAATGATGCAATACATTATCACAAGTGCCTGCCCTTCTCTTCCTGAACATCTGTGTTCAGAGCATATGTCTGCAAGACAAGTGGATTCATCTTGCTGCTGTCTGGTCTCTTATGTGCTGGCTCCTTTGAAGCATGGTGCATTTATTTTGACTATTTCTGCCAAATAATGACACGTTTAAGGGGAAGTCTGAAAAAGGAAGTCTTTGTTTTCCATCGGGCAAGACCTCTGAGATGTTTATTAACCACCTTCTCCCTGTTCCCTCACAAGGCTTAAATACGTTCAAGAACCACCGGGCCTGAAGTTAAGTTATTACTACTGGCTTATCTTGAGCACATTTTGGCTTGTAGACAAATACCCAGGTGGTTTGAATTTCGTCCATAATAGGCTTAAAATATGAGAGTGTAATTAGTGAGTCTTGAAGTTGAATGTATTTGTGAGCATGAAAACTCTTGAGATAAGCCAAGTGCCCGTGGCAATACCCCATCCTAATGAGAGGCTTTTCAGGGATTTTCTTACAAAGGATTCTCGTCACTACCCCGGCAAGGTTGTTAGAAGCTCTCTTTAGCGCATCATGCAGGTAAGAAGTTTGACATCCTGGAGGTGTCCTTGATATCTCCTTCTTTCTCTCCCCCAAATCAAGTCCTATGGGTTTTACGCATTTCCGTTGTCTGCCAGTTAGGCATCCAATCTCTTTCTATGGCATGCTGTTTTACCCTCTGATCCACTCACTCTGCAGCCAATTGCGAGTTTTTCCAAACAGAAATACTACCATACATCAAGCCACTCACTATTGCACCTCCGTTATGCAGCACCATGCCTGGCACCTGTTAGATACTCGATAACTAATCGAGGCATGACTGACGAATGGCTGAATAAGCAAACTATGGCATTTCGGGCAAATTTCACCTTCCTGGTCCTCATCTGAGGTGACTATTGATAGATATACCATCCACATGGATTGAGGAACATAATACGCGTGATCTAGACTCATGTGAAAAGTACCCTAGACCAGCACGGTTACTGAACTCAATAACATTTTGATATTCCAATAGGATGGATCTCTCTTAAAGACTTTTATAAAGAAAAAGAGCCTCCTCTAGTCTTAAAATAATCTTCATTCTGGCGGGCCAAGATGATACCTTGAGATTCAGCTAGAGATTTTTGAAAAAAAGAGCATATGTACTCAAAGAATCCATGCCAGCTGGCAACGAGTAAAGTCAGTAAATGGAGATCATGTTAAGAGGAGTGTCTGAAACTCTGTTATACCAAAGGGTACAGTGCTGTGTGTTGAGGTAGACAGGGCTGGGAAACGGGACATACGAGGCTCAGGGATAAAATTCGGCACCTCTTCCTGTGTAACAATTTAAGTTGAATGATGCGGGAAGTGGGGAAAACATGTAATGTCTGTGCTTTCCAAAGTTTATGTTATATCCACCAAATCCTTATTTTAATTCTATGCCATTTCTTGTTGAATTTATTTTATGTGCCTTGTTTCCATTTCGATAATAAAACAAAATCATTAACTCCTACACATCAGATCAATTTCCTACAGCAATCGCTCCGATTCGACTTTTGTTTTACAAACACGTAATTCTGGTAAGTTTCATTTCCCTCCTCAGTGAATTTTCTGAGTAAGTTTGGGCATTTGTTTTATGTGATTTCAACATCGTGCTTTATTTACGTCTTTGAATTGAAACATCCTCAGTCTTGCCTTGTTCTTCCACATTGTGGATGGATATATGTGAGAGGCGTGTTTGGGGCCCCCTTAAATGTTCTTCTTGAAGCCTACTGAGTTTCTGGTCCAATATTACAGAGTTGCTTCAAATAAATATGGATTATGATTACTGATTCATGTGTGATTTTTTTTTTCTGAAAGTTTCCAGTGGCTCTTTAAAAAAAATTTCCTGAAAATTATGCTCATCTTATGACCAATCTTTCTCAGTTCCTGTGGTGCAGGGAGTTTCTTCACCCTCACCTCCAAGTTCTAGAATTTTCTTGATGGTGCTTTGTCCGTGAACAGTTGTTAGCTGTTCTTGTGAGGTGGAGTGAAGTCAGCAGCTACTGACGTCGTCATCTTGGAGATACCACACCCCACTCGATGTCTTCAAGCATTTTTCTCGCGCCAATTCATCCTCTCCACCCCCAAGACCCTTCTTTCCATTATCCTGATTGAATCTGGACACTTGGTTCCCTAAAATGGCTTCCTAGCACCTACTTTGTGGGCTTCCATTTACTGCTGTCTTGGGTTAAATTCACCACTTTCTGGAAGCTACTCTTCCTCTTGGTTTCTATCTTCATTTTCACTGGTATATATCCTCAAATAACTTCCTAAGGGTGGGTGCAAGGGTTATAAATTTCATTCATTGTGATCTATCCAGACAGTTTGGCTGCATATAAACTTCTGAATCGGAAAAGTATCATTTCCTTCATAACCTTGAAATCCTTTCTCTATTTTATTTTATTTTATTTTATTTTATTTTATTTTTTTTTATTTTATTTTATTATTATTTTATTTTTTGCCTCCAGTGTTTCTGATGTATCTGAACATGCTCTGGCCTTTATTCCTTTATAGAGAACCTAATGTTCTCTCTATAAGATTTTAGACCCATTGTTTAGTTTAGTTATTAGTGTTCTGAAATCTCTTCTTTCTCAAAATTTTATTTTACTGTGGTGAGAATATTTAACATGAGATCTGCCTTGTTAACAAAGCTTTAAGTGTAGAATACGTTGTTGTTGACTAGAGTTACAGTGAGTCTCTAGAACTTATTAGCCTTGTCCAGCTGAAACTTTAATCCTGTTGGCTAGTAACTCCCCATCTCCCCCTCCCCCCGGCCCCTAACAACCACCATTTCACTCTCAGATTCTATGAACTTGTATAGTTTACATATGTCCTATAATTTTTGTCTTTCTGTGCCTAGCGTTTTTTCACTTAGACATTATGTCTTCATGGTTATCCACTCTATCACATATGGCAACATTTCTTTCTTTGAAGGATGAATCGTATTCTGTTGGATGCATATACTATATTTTCTTTATCCATATATCTATAAACGTGCATTTAGGTCATTTCTAGATCTTGTCCATCGTGAATAGTCATGCAGTGAACATAGGAGTGCTAATATCTCTATAATATCCTGATTGTCATACTTTTGAATAAATACCCAAAATGTGATTGCTGGACAAGATGATAGTTCTATTTTTGTTTTTTTTGAGGAAGCTTCATACTATTTTCCATAAAGACTACAACATTTTGCATTACCATCAGAGATGTGCAAGTTTCCCATTTTGCCACATCTTCACCAACACTTGTTTTTTTGACAACCTTTCTGACAGGTATGAGATGATACCTCATTGTAGTTTTGATTTACATTGCCCTGATGATTAGTGACATTGAACTGTGTGTGTGTGTGTGTGTGTGTGTGTGTGTGTGTGTGTGTTTTACTTCCTGTTGGCCATTTCCATGTATTCCTTGGAGAAATGTCTATTTAAGTCTTAACCCATTTTTCTTAAAGATCAAGTTATTAGGGTTTTTTTTTGTAAATTTGTTTTTGTTTATTATTTTACCATTGAGTTGTAAGTAGTGCTTATATATTTTGGACGTTAACTTCTCATCAGATGTCTGTGTTATGGTTTGATGTCCAAAATTCATATGTTGAAATCCCAATGCTTGGAAGGTGCTTAGATTATGAAGGTGGACCTCTCATTAATGAGATTAATGCTTTTATAAGAGAGAGGCCACAGAGGTTCCCAGCCCCTTCCACCAAGTGAAGATAAAACAAGAAATTTGCAACTAGCAGAGGGGCCTCATCTGACCAGTCTTGCACCCTGATCGCCAATTTCCAGCCTTAAAAAGTATGAGAAATAAATTTCTGTTTTTTGTAAGTTACTCAGTCTGTGGTATTTTGTTATAACATCCTCAACAGACTAAGACATGTGGTTTGCAAATATTTTCTCTCATCCCATAGTTTATGTTTTTACTTTGATAAGTGTTTCCTTTGTTGCACAAATTTTAGTTTGACTTAATCCCAATTGCTTATTTTTGTTTTTGTGGTCTGTGCTTTTGGTGTCATATCCAAGAAATCATTGTCAAGACCAGTATTATGAAGATTTCTCTTAGGAATTTTACTATCTCAGGTCTTTTTACTTATATTATTTTTATTATTTTTCAGATGTTTAGTTATTTTTGAGAGATTGTGAGCAGGGGAGGGGCAGAGAGAGAAGGGGACAGAGGATCGTGCTCACTGCGCTGACAACAGTGAGCCTGATACAGGGCTTGAACCCACAAACTGTGAGATCATGGCCTGAGCTGAAGTCAGATGCTCAACCAGCTGAGCCATACAGGGGTTCCTTCAGGTCTTATGTTTAATTCTTTAATCCGCTATTAGTTAATTTTTGTGTATGGTGTGAGATAAGGGTCTGATTGCATTTTTTTTTTATATGTATCATTTGCTGGGGAGACTTACTTTCCCCCACTGTGTATTCTTGGCACTCTTGTAAAAGATTAGTTGGCCATAGATGCATGGATCTATTTTGGCCTGTCTACTCTGTTCCACTGTTCTATATGTCTGTTTTTATTCTAGAACCATGCTGTTTTGATTGCTGTAGCTTTGTAATACATTTTGAATTCAGGAAGTGTGATGCCTCCAACTTTGTTCTTCGTTTTTCAGAATCATTTTAGTTTATTCATGATCTTTTGTGGTTTCTTAAGAACTTTAGAATTGTTTTCTCTATTTCTGTAAGAAATACCATTGGGATTTTGATAGGCATTGCACTAAATTGGGAAATCACCCTGGGTCTTATGGACATTTAAAAAATATTGCCTTCCAACTTGTGGACATAGGATCTTTTTCCATTTGTGTCTTAAACAAGGAAATGAAACAATTTTCTTTGTCGATCTTTTCTAGTTTTCTATTTAAGCCTTTCACTTCCTTAATAAGTTTATTCCTAAATATTTTATCCTTTTTTGTGCTAATGTAAATGGGATTGTTTTCCTATTTTTCTTTCCAGGTAAGTTGTTAGTATGTAGATGTGTAACTGATGTTTGCGATGTTGATTTTGTGTCCTGCAACTTCACTGAATTCATTAGTTCTAACAGTTTTGTTTTGTTTTGTTTTTTAATTTTTTTTTTAACGTTTATTTATTTTTGAGACAGAGCATGAACGGGGGAGGGTCAGAGAGAGAGGGAGACACAGAATCTGAAACAGGCTCCAGGCTCTGAGCAGTCAGCACAGAGCCCGACGAACTCACATACCGCGAGATCGTGACCTGAGCCGAAGTCGGACGCTTAACCGACTGAGCCACCCAGGCGCCCCAGTTTTGTTTTCATTTTAAGCAGAGTCTAGGTTTTTATATAAGATCAGGTCATCTGCCAACACGGACAGTTTCACTTCTTTCTTTCTGGTCTATATGCCTTTATTTATTTTTCTTGTCTAATTACTCTAGCTAAGGTTTCAGAAGAATACTGACTGGACATGGTGGAGATGGGCATCCTTGCTTTGTTCCTGGTCTTAGAAGAAAAGCTTTCAGTTTATTGCTGTTGAGTATGATGTTGGTTGTGGACTTGTCATGTATGGTCTTCATTATGTTGAGATCATTCATTTCCATTTCTAGTTTATTGAGGGTTTTTATCACGAAAGGTCAATGAATTTTGTCAAATGCTTTTTCCATACCTGTTGGGACAATAGTGTGATTTTTATCTTTTGTTCAATTTCCTGTGGTGTATTGCATTAATGACTTTTTGTCTGCTGAACCATTCTTGCATCCCAGTGATAAATTTCACTTGGCCATGTGGTATAATTTCTTCAATGTGCTGTTGGATTCTATGTGCTAGTATTTTATTGAGGGGTTTTGTATCTCTGCTTATCAGAGATACTGGCCTGTAGTTTCCTTTTCTTGTAGTGTGTCCATCAGGCTTTGGTATCAGGCTACTGCTGGCCCCATAAAATGATTTTAGAAGTGATTCATCCACTTCAGGTTTTTGGAAGAGTTTGAGAGGGATTCAATGAGTTCTTTAAATGTTTGGCAGGATTCATCTGAGACGCTGTCACGTCCTCAGGTTTACTGTGTTAGGAGTTTTTGATTATGGATTTGGTCTCCATACTAGTGATGCCTGTTCAGACTTTCTATTTCTTCATGATTTAGTTGTAGCAGAATGTATATTTCTTGTAATTGTTCATAGTACTCTCTTGTGATTCTTTTTATTTCTGTGCCATCAATGGTAACGTCTGTTTTTAGTTTTTGATTTTTTAAATTTGAGTTTTCTCCCCTTTTTTCTTAGTCCAGCTAAGACTTTGTCAAATGCTTCCTATATTTTCAGAGAACCGACTTCAGTTTTGCTGATTTTTTTCTTTAGTTTTCTTAAGTTTTCTATTTCATTTATTTCTGCTCTAACCTTTGTCATTTATTTCCTTCGGCTAACTTTGGGTTTTGTTGGTTCTTTTTCTAGCTTGTTTAGATGTCAATTTAGGTAGTTTATTTGAGATCTGTCTTCTTTTTTTAATGGAGGCATTTATTGCTACGAACTTCCCTCTTAATACTCTTTTTGCCGCATCCCCTACATTTTGCTATTTTGCGTTTTCAGTTTCCTTGGTCCTAAAGTATTTTCTATTCCCTTTTCATGTCTTCTCTGATTCATTGTGTGTTCAAGAGTGTGCTGTTTAATTTCCACAGTACCTGTGCATTTTTCAGTTTTCCTTCTGTCATTAATTTTTACTTTTAATCCATTGTGATCAGAAAAAAACAAAAAACCAGAAAACACTTGATGTGATATACATTCAATCATCTTACATTTGCTAAGATTTGTTTTGCGACCTAACATGTTACCTATCCTGGAGCAAGTTTCTGATCATATAGTGCTCCGCCAGGGGCAGGGCCTCTGTTGAGAGGCTGTCCTCAATCTCCCCACTGGTTTCTGTGAGTCCAGTGTCACTTCTCCCAAGGCGCAGGAGGCTTTCGGTTACTTTTTGACTTCCCAGGAGGGATTTTTCCATGAATTGTTGCTGCATTAGATTGAGTGTAGGAGGAAGAAGATCCCAAGCCCTCCTACACTACCATTTTGTTGACATCGCTTCTGGCATTTCTTAAAGACATATCTAATGTGGGGATTTTAAAAAATTCTTCGGCTTGTCACTCAGTAGGCCTTTTCCTTTATATCGAATTACAGATTTATTGAAGAGAAATTCACAAATTTATGCAGTCTTTTGAAGTATATTTTCATAAGTTCTCATAGGCATGTAACATTATAAATTGACCACCGATGTCAAAATATGGGATATTTGCAGCACTTCATACTCTTCCTTTCTTTTTTAATGTTTATTTATTTTTGAGAGAGAGAGAGAGAAAAAGAGAGAGAGTGTGTGCAGGGGAGGAGCAGAGAGAGAAGGGGTAGAGGATCTGAAGAGGGCTCTGCACTGACAGCAGCGAGCCTGATGTGGGACTCAAACTCAGGAACCATGAGATCATGACCTGAGCCAAAGTTGGATGCTCAACTGACTGAGTCACCCAGGTGCTCCCCTCCATGCCCTTTCTTAATCCCCACTCCCTCCCCTCCAGTTCCTGGCAAACACTGGTTTTACTTCTGTTACCATGGTTTCGAGTTTTTCAGAATGTCATACAAATGGAGTCAGACAGTATATAGGCTTTTATGACTCATTTCTTTAACTTAGCATAAGGTTTCCCAGATATATCCATGTTGTTGAATGTATCAGAAATGTGTTCCTCTGAGTTGCTGTAATTCCCTATTGTTTGGACGTACCGCAACTTGTTTATCCAATCACCTGTTGATGAACTGATGGTCATTTGGGTTTCTTTGACTTATATTATTCTTTCTATTATTTATTTTTGAGAGAGAGACACACACAGAGTACAAGTGAGGGAGGTGCAGAGAGACAGAGAGAGAGACAAAGGATCCGAAGCAGGCTCTGAGCTGTTAGCACAGAGCCTGACGCGGTGCTCGAACCCATGAACCGTGAGATCATGACTTGAGTCGAAGTTGGACGCTCAACCGACTGAGCCACCCAGGCGCTCCTCATTTGGGTTGCTTTTAGATTTCATATAAATAAAGCTGCTGTGAACATTTACTTACAGATTTTTCTGTGACTGTATGCTTTTACTTCTCTAGGACAGGTAACTAGGAGTAATATTCTTGGGTCCTATGGTAATCACATATTCAGCTTTATATGATGGTGCCAACTTGTTTTCCAAAGTGGAAACACCGTTTTGTTTCTTTGCTAGCAGTGTCTGAGAGTACCAGTTGATCTGCAACCTCCCTAGCAGTTTTCCATTTTTATGTGTATTATTTATATTATATATATATTATACATTACATATATTACACATATTATATATATTATATATTATATATATATGTGTGTGTGTGTGTATATATTTTTTTTTCCCTTAATGTTAACTATTCTATTGTATGTGTACCTGTGTCTTGTGATTTGGACCCTTCCTTTTGAGGATTCACATTCCCTTCAGGTCAGGAAACTTTTCTTGTATTATTTCTCTGGCAACATCCTCCCAGTCTTTCATCACTGATACTCCTTTCTAGAATTCCTTTTCATCTGATGCTGGACCCAGTGGATTGTCTCTCATATTCTCTATCTTTTTGGCTCTAGGTTCTGTGCCATTTCTTTGACTTTATCCTCAAGCTACGCATGTATATTTTTTCCCTTAAATTTATTTGCCGTTTTTGAAAATGGCACAGAACATTTTCTTTTTCTCTAAGGGCTTCTTTTTCATGGCAGCCAGTTTTTCTTTTTTGAAAGAAATGTGTCCTTAGATTTCTGTCAGGATATTAATTAGATTCTGCTTCCTGGTTAGAACTATCTATATCTCCTAGGGTCTTTATTTTCCAATCAGTTATTCTTGGTCTTTCTCCATCACAGTTTCCTCAAACTTCAGGTGTTTCTGTATTGTCTAATCATATTTAGCAATTAGGCACATGGATGTTTTCTGGAAGTTCTGTGTGCCAATGGGTACACATGTTACATATGAAGCAAAGGCGAGCACACATTGCTATTATCCCTCTTTAAAATGCTATTAGTATCCCTCTTTAAAAATGAAAAAAAAAATCGAAGAACAGAATGGTTAACTAATGTATCTAGGTTTGCACAACTAATGAGTGGCAAAGCTGTGTTTGAAACACAGCAGTCTGGATCCTGTGTCTTTTCTCCTAAACGATACGCTGTATGCTCTGCAGACTTTCTGCCACTGACTTCCTCCCTGAACCCTTTCAACCAATGTGTGAGGTAGGCATTATCGATGTCACTTTTCCAGAGGGAACTTTGAGGCCCAGACAGGTTGAATGACAAACTTCATTCCACCCAGCTCATGAGGGAAAAGTGTCTGACTCCAGAGATTACAGTATATTGCCTCAGATTTGTTCGAAGCAAAATAATTTCAAACACTTACAAATAAAGATTTCTTGATAATTAAATCAATGTTTATGTGAAGCAGGGTAACATTTGAACTCAGTATTTTGGCTTAAATGGCAAGAACAAAAAACTCGGTTACTAATGATCTGTACAAACTGTCTCTTTTACTTTGGAACCAACAATTAAGATCCGAAATATCAATTATGTTGTTTCTCAATAATACAACGGATCAATAACCTTCATTTGGTGTTCTTCTTAATTACTGCGTGGGGGTTTCCGCAGAAACATTCTGAACCAGATCTTGCATATTAACTCAGCACACAGTTCTTGTTCCTCACAATGGAGCAATCAGACCTTGATTAATGTTAGCATTAAACTAACTGCTATCTAATCAGTTGACAAAACGCTGGTTTTGACTCTAGTTTCTGTGGTCTGTTTGTTTCAGATGCTTCTGATTGGTATTTGCTATGGGGAAGAATAAGGAAATAAGACATACATTATTCATTGAAGTGAATAGAAGGATTTTGCGATATTCCCTCTGGCTTTGTCAGAATGACAGAGCAGTAACTCAAGGTCTAAATGTAAGCCACGACTCTCCCCATCCTGCTATTTTTTGAAGAACTGGGAATTTCAACCAATCATCCAATAAGTAGAATGTCCCTCTAGAATTCCACATCATGAGAAATGATGTCACCAGCCACCCAATTGGCCCAGGGGAAGAAGTTAAAAACCAACACAAAAATGAAAGAGGGTCTCTTTCTTCTCCTCCTGTAACCCACGTTCCTTCAGATCCTGAGGTCATTTTTTTTTCTCTTCTAGTTAAAAATGGCACCTACTATCTTTCTCTTCATTTCCATGTGTTTCTAGTCCTCTATCCTTGCTTCCGCGTTGCCTCCATGTACCCGTCCTGCACACGGGGGGCAGTGATTTCCCAGTACCTAGTTTCAAATCGTTCAGCTCGTGTTCCAGCTTCTTTGGTGGCTCGCTCGTGGCTCCACTACCTGTGCAGAGCTCCGGGGCTCAGTGAGGGTGGCTCAGGGGTCCAGGTGTGCCCTCCACCCGTGTCTCAAGCAGAGCTTTCCTGTTCGCATCTGCTTCCCCTACAAGGATTCTGAGCACGTACGTCATACGATCGCCCAGAAACCTATCTGTGAAAAGAGCCCTGACCTTCAGTCAATTCGTCTTATCCACCTCGTCTCAGGAAACCCTTTAAAGACAGAATTATTCTAATTCGCATGCAGCTCAGCGGACAACCTGTGTTTTATCGTGGCTTGTCCCTGCCTTGGCCCATTTAGTTTCCTCTGTCTAGAATCTCCCGCCTCTGCTGGTTTGTCTGGAAATTGCTATTTAATCTCCAAGTCTGAGCTCAAGAACAACATTCAGGGAAGACTGTCTGATCCTCCGGATGGGCACTGTCCCATTGATCAGTGTACAATAATGGGAATGTCCTGTAAGCTGCGCTGTTCACCTCAGTGGATGCTGGCCACACGTGACTGTCAAGTCCTTGAAACGTGACCAGTGCAAGTGGGCGACTGAAGTCTTAATTTCACTTACCGAACACTTTCGATTAGTTAACTAACCACACGTGAACAGAAGAGCAGCTCGAAAGGGACCTGCCTTGAGACTTCCTTCTGTTACTGTGCTTAAGAGTGTGTTTTTCATTATAATTCACTGACATTGGCTTTCCTTCTGCTTGTCTAGCGGCATCTGTGGGATAGGACTGTGGGTTTGCCTGTAGAAATCCTTTTGCTGCTAGCTCAGCGTTTGGGTCATAGTAGAGATTCCTTGAATACTGGGTGAGTAGGTGAAAGGCAGTAGCATAATCAAGCAGGAAATGCGGCACGTTAAGGGAAAATTACAAGGACTTTGTGATCAAACCCTCCTTATTTGGAGTCCAGAATTTTTCACTTGGTGGGTGAAAGGTCTGGGTGAGTTGCTTTTCCTGAGTCTTTCTTACCTATATAATGGTTGATTGGTTGACTTTTTTTTAAAAGTTTATTTATTTATTTTGAGAGAGAGTGTGAGCTGGGAGGGGCAGAGGGAAGAGAGAGGGAGGGTCCAAATCCCAAGCAGGCTCTGTGCTTGTCAGCATGGAGCTGGGCGCAGGGCTCGATCTCACTAATGGTGAGATCGTGATCTGAGCTAAAACGGAGTCGGATGTTTAACCGACTGAGCCACTCAGGTGCCCCACCTATTTAATGAGTTAATGCAAAATTTCGCCTCATTGGATTTGTTGAAAGATTTAAAGGAGCTAGGGCATACGAATCATAGACGCGTTAATTAGCTAACATTAGTCCTTTTTAAAAAAAAATTATCAAGCGTTTAACTGCTTGTATTTATTGTTCTGGAGCATATTTCAATGACCTGTCATTCAAAATTCGAATGAGAGAAATGTTTAAAACATCCACACCGGGACATAGCAACTTGTGATATATATTAACAGCCAAGAATACTTTTGAAAGGACTGCAGCTGGTGAGTTGCAGACCCAAGTAAGCACAGGGGTGTTCCCAACTTCAATGAAACCACATCCACCTCTATGTGGGTGAAAGCATTTGCAGAAGCATGCCAAGTGACAGGTGGTGAGCTAAACTTGCATCGTTAATGGTGGGAGAAAAGAGGAAGGCAAAGAGAGAGAGAGAGAGAGAGAGAGAGAGAGAGAAAGAGAGAGAGAGAGAGGCTGTTGGTGGAAACACAGTGATTTATTATTCAGTGTCAGGAAGTATAGGGTCTTGGCTGACATCAGCGCTCTGAATCAATTGAAACAGTTTTATCCGGGTGAGCTGCGGCCAGAAACAATTGTCCACCTTTTGTCATCACTTTGTATGCCTAAGCACAAAATGAAGCGAAGGCTGCCATCAGCAGAAGGGAAGGAGGCCACCATCACAAACAGGTATTCGGGTCTTGTCTGACGCGTGGAGAGACAGCAACCCTGGAAGCACTGCCGTGACTTCTATAAAGAAACACACAAATGCGTGCACGAAAATCACCTCCCTTCCGAGTCAAAGCCGCGAATTCGTCGCAGCGCACTCTAGGGGTAGGCTGGTGGCATCGCTTTCCCCAGCGCCAAGCCAGATGTCCATTTGGAGTTGGAGCACAGATTCAGGGGAAGGAAGCCTGCTGTCGTTAATCTAATCACTGCATTTCCGTAGCAAAGCAACTTTGGTAACTTACAACGCTCATGTAATTACTGAGGTTGAAAGTTGATGGACTCAACCATGAAGTATGCAAAACGGCAAGACTGCCCTTTTCATTTTTCAGGAGGCTTTCCTTTCTTTCCATTTTGTGACACTTCTCTTCCATTTTCAATCTCTTCTCCTCTGGATCAATGTCCATGAAAGTACCGCAATTCATTGCTTTATTATTATGCTATCGTTTAAGCTGCAACCTGAGGTATTTCTTTCACCAGGCACACAACTAAAACAGAGTTTCAAGCATCATCATCATTGAGACTGAAGTCAGTCCTACCTAATAATGAGTACAAGCACTGGTTATTTTTTATATCAGACGCTCCGCTAGGCACTGAGAAGCCTATTGAGGCTCAGCGAATAAGGTTCACTTTCCATCTGCAGTGGGCAGAATTTCTAGGTACGGCCACCAAGAGCCCATGCTTTAATCCTTGGAATCTGTGAACGTGAGACACCGCACCTGTGACTGTGCCATATGGCAAAGTTGATTTTAAAAAGGGGGTAATATCTCAGTATACCTGATACAATCGTAAGACCCCTTAAGCAAAGACCTTTCTCTGGCTGGTGGCCGAAGACAGAGCTGAAAGAGAGTTTCAAAGCATAAGAATCAATGCATTGTAGTTGGCTTTGAGGATGGAGACGGCCTGTGGGAAAACGTGTGGGCAGCTTCTAGGAGCAGAGAATGATACTCAACTGACAGCCAGTGAGGAAATAGGAAACCCAGTCCTACCACCACAAGGAACTAGATTCTGCCAAGTCAAATGAGTTTGAAGTAGATTCTCCCCAAGGCCTCCAATGAAGAGCTAGGCTGGTTGACGTCCTGATTTCAGTCTTAGGCGATCCTAAGCAGAGAAGAACTTAGTTGAGCTCGCCTGGACTTCAGATCTACAAAACTGTAAGATAATAAACAGGCGCTGTTTCAAGCCCCTGAGGTTTTGGTAATTTGTTGCACAGCGGAAGATAACTACTCCAACATCCTTGCAGAGCACAGAGTTAGTTTGGTAGGAAAGGAAAATATTTGAATAGTTATGATAAGATAGTGGGATATATGTTGGCATCGAGGAAAGCCAAAATGTGCTATAACAGTTCAGAGAATACTGAGGCTCACTTTGGGGCATCTAGATGACATTTGACTTGGGACGTGAGGAATGTGTAGGAGTTTGGCAGGCAAAGATTGAAAGGAAATGCCATCCGGGCAGAGGGCACAGCATCTGTGAATAGCCGCTATCAGATGGCCTCTTTGAGAGGCCCACTTGGAGATGGGGATTAGCCTGGGGGAGGTTTTTGTTCGTTTGTTTCTGTTTTTTTTTTTTTGTTTGTTTGTTTTTTTGGAGGAGTGCCCTTGGGACCTCTAGCTGTGTAAGGGAGAGAGAAGAAGCAGGTAGTTGAAGAGGGAGAATTTAAGGTGTGATCCAGTCCCCATAAAGTCTTCAGGAGCCCCCCGGGAGAGTTCTGGAGCTGGATGGCCCATGGGAGATGTTTCCAGTTGAGGCACGGGAGCTAGGACTTCATGCCCTTGTGTTGATCAGCCGTGGACGCAGGCCGTCCCGTGGAAGGTGTGACCTCCTCAGGTTTTCTGGACCTGAGACTATTCCCAGTGAACGAGCATCACGAAGAGCTTCTATCAAAACACACTTCTGGAGTAGGGACTGGTGGATGCACCAGAAGCATGAAGAAGTCTGGCCTATTCAAAGATAAGTGAGAAATTCAGTGTAGGTAAGGATATGCAGAGAATTAGAGAAGATTAGTAAGAAATCTTCCCAGAGAAAAGACAGGATCTTAGTTCATGGTGACGCCTGTGGGGCAGGCTAACCAGACAGATATGCATTCTATGGTCGTTGGGCACCATTGGAGGGTTTTAAGCAGTGGAGTTACTTGGATTTTTATGAGTTAAATATTCTTGTGGCAGTGGAGATAGAATGGGTACCTGATTTTTTAAAACGTCTATTTATTTATTTTGAGAGAAAGAGAGGGTGTGAGTGGAGGAGGGGCAGAGGGAGAGATAAAGAGAATCCCAAGCAGGCCCCTTGCTCAGTGCGGGGCATGAGGCAGGGCTCGATCCCACAACTGTGAGATCATGACCTAAGCCGAAACCAAGAGTAGGGTGCCCAACCAACCGAGCCACCCAAGTGCCCTATAGTGGGTACATGGTTTAAAGCATAAGGAGTGGAGAGGAAACAAAGTGAATCAAGGGATACTTAGAAAAGAGTCAACAGGGTTGGGCGTGAGATGTCGGGGAGAAGCTGGACTTGAGGATTATCTTTGTGTTTTATATTTATATTGGGCTCCCGTGATATATTTTACTGTGTAGGCACAACTGAGTGTATGTTAATGGCATCTACTCAGCTAAGAACAGAGATGAGGTAGATTCAAAGGTAAAGATAGCTTCTGTGTTGAACATGTTTTGGAAGACTTGGTAAAGCTAGAAGTCACTGGTAGGAAGTAGGGAATACAGAAATGGAACAACGGAGGGAGAACCACAATAGTGATAGAAATGCAGAAGTCAGTGGCAGAATCAGGTACTCACTAAAGTCTCTAGAGGGTTAACGATTTGCCAGGTACAGCTCGTTGAGTGAGAAGAGAAAGTGGCTGAGATAGAACCTTAAGGAAACAATATTTAAGAGGCGAGAGTCAAAAGCAAGAAGAGAGTGAAGAACTCTGAAGGAGTCTGAAATGTAAGAAGACATGGAAAGGCAGGGGTTATCCCAGAAACCAAGAGGAAGGAAATAAGAAAGAATAAATGGTTGAGAATGTCAAGTGCTGGGCACTGGAGATGTTAATGGTGGGCAAAACTAGACCCATCCATTGCCCTCATGGAGTTTACAGTCTGATGGAGGGATGGACATGAACTGAAAATTACACACACATACACATACACACACACACACACACACACACCCCATATATATATATATATATATATATATATATATATATATATTATTGCCATGGTAAATCCAGTGAACACATAGTGTAGGATGCTGTCATAGATTGTATTGGGGAAGTCTTACCTTGTCTGGAATATCAGTGAAAACTTCTCCAAGGAAATTGATATTTGAAGTGGAATAGGAAGGATGGGTACTATTATGGGCTGAATGTATCCCTTCCCCCTCAATTCATATGGGGAAGTGCTAACTCTCAGTACTTCAGAATGTGATTGCATTTGGAGACCGCGTCTTTAAAGAGGTAATTAAGTTAAAATGAGGTCATTGGGGTGGGTCCTAATCCGACACAACTCATGTCCTTCTAATAAGAGTTTAGGGCATAGACACGCACAGAGAAGTTGGGCACGAATGATCCGAGGAGAGACGCTGCGGAGGAAACTAACCAAGCCAACACCTTGATCTCAGACTTTTGGTCTCCAAAACGGTGAGAAAATACATTTCTGTTGTTTAAGCCACCTGGCCTCTGATACTTTCTTGGGGCAGCCCAAGCAGACTGACGGAAGTAGGAGCCACCCACCAGAGTGAAATGATGAAGGCGTAGAAATGTGGGGGAAATCCACGGATATTTGACCGGGAACATGAATAGGACTTGATGGTGGTGAACTGGATACTGGGAAACAAAGGGTGTCATACGCGGTAATACGGATCGTGATGACAGTTTACAGTGAGTGGCCGGCTGAGTCCAGGATGCGGGAGGTCGGGAAGCTGAGGAGTAGAGAGGAGCAGACGTTACGATAAGGAGTGTGGTGCATACATTCGAAGGCTCAGTTTTGCGGGCCCAGCACCTTCTAGGTGGCAGGGCCTGGGGCTGCATTCTCCTTACACGAGGCACACAGACATCTGCTCTCGTGGAGCTTGGACGAGTCAGATGTTATCCAAGGAGCTACACTAATAATTGTTTCTTGCGGCGTTAAGTCCTTAGAAGGAGAAATAGGAACTTGGTGACAGTACGTAATCAGGCACGGAAGTATATTGGCCTATAGCTCAGGCGGTTGTTACTAAGGGAGGGGTTTTTAGGAGGAGGACGAATGTGATGATTGGGCTGATGGAGTCACGTGATGGGGAGGAACCATAGGGACAGGGGGAAAACTAATAGGTGAGGTCAGGGTGAAGGGAGGGAGCATTTGTAATCATGAACCCACCACATCCAACGGCCCTGCGAGAAGGAAGGTCATCTGAGCAGGCAGGAAGAACCTCGATGTTTGTCACCCTGGAACCCAGCAGAAAGGGACCCTGCTCTGTCCTTGTGAACAGCACACACAGCATCATGCCGTGCAGCTTGCGTGGGGACAGCTGTGACGGAGTCCTACTGGGCTGCCCCGCTCAGGGCACTGGCTTCCTCATGATCCAGTGGAAGAAAGTGGGATGCTCCTGAAGTCTGGAGGCTGCAGCCCTCAGGGGCAGAAGGGCCACCGGGCAAGGATCTGGGGTCAGAGAGGGAAAGTCTTAAAGTGACAGTGCATGTTCACCCAACATACATTTGATGAATGCCCGGGAGGGAATAAGCGTTGTGTTTGTTGGGCTTGGGGACTCAGAGGGTCCCCGGTAGAGTGAAGGGTGTTTGCTCTCCATAGTGGGTTGTATTATGCCTCTCCTTCAAAAAAAAGTATGTCCACGCCCTAACCCCTGGAATTGTGGAGGTGAACTTATTTAGAAATAGAGTCTTTGTAAATTAAATTAAAAATCTTGGCATGAGGTCATCCTGGATTTAGGGTGGGCTCTAAATCCATTGGCTGGTGTCTTTAGAAGAGAAAGGAGAGGGATGTTTGACACAAAGGCACACAGACACAGAGGAGGGGGCTCTGGGAGGATGGGGACAGACACCGGAGGGCTGTACCTACAAGCCAAGAACACCAAGGACTGCCCACAGCCACTAGAAGCTGGGGACTAGCATGGAACAGATTCCCCCTTAGAGCCTCCATAAGGAACCAATGCTATTAACACCATGATGTCAGACTTTTAGCCTCCAGAAATGTGAGTCAATCCATTTCTGTTGTTCTAAGCCACCTAGTTTGCGGGGCATGTTACAGCAGCCCCTGGGAAACGAACATAACCTCTCAAGGTACATTTTAATAATGGATGTAACAAACGAGCAAGTAAATATAGCAACAGATGTCCAGATCTTTGACAGGCGTATGTAAGAGCTAACCGGGGGGATGTGGTTGATTCCCAACCTCCTCTGGACCCTCCCAGATGTGATCTGAAACCAGACACCTGTATGCAGGGGGCAGGGAGAGTCGGAAGAAAGAGACAGGCCACTGCAGGGCTGGGAGGCGGCCGGTGTCACAAGCAAGGAAACTTCACACACAAGCCTTGTCTTCAGCCGCCCCAAGAGGAATAGATCTCCACACCCACCTACCAAATATTAAAAATATCTAGAGAAGACTTAATGGTGTTCAGACATGTACACAGTACAAATAGTCTCGACACCACATTAGTATCTTAAGGGCGTGTCCTTGGGGTAGCTTCTGGGAGCCGGGAAAGCAGGTGAAATACACATTCCAAGGACAGGGGAGGACGGGAGCCAGCTCGCGGCTCAACCAGAGGTCATGTCCTCTCAAAGACCTCCCCAAACCGACGTGATAAAGGCAGAGGTGGGAGGGAGGCACACACAGCATGAGATATTCAGGGAAGATTCCTCTAAGCAGGTGGCATTCGAGCAGACTCTGGCAGGGTGATCGTAGTAGTTGGAGGGGGCACATTTAAGGAAGAGGTGGCAGCGTGCCCAGATGCCCTGAGTGGAGGAGGGCAGGATGCGTTTAGGGGAGCAGAAGGGGAGCAGGGCCAGAGCTGGTGAGGGGGCTGCAGCCGGGGGTCGGGCGCTTGCAAGCCGTGGTGCAGGTTTGCACTGTGTTGTTAAGGGTGCAGGGCTTGGTGCTGGAAGAGGGAGGAAGGAGAAAAAAAAAGTCTCAGGGTGAGCCACCGGCAAGTCCTTACGATGCGGAATCCGCCTTTGCAGAGCTAGCGGGACCCGCAGGGAAAGGGCGGTTTTCTCTTCCCAGATGCGTTTGTGACTGGCTGGGATTTCCACCTGCCAGAGACCCTCCGGCACTGATCCTTCAACACCGCCTGGGCACCGGGTCACGGCCGAACTGCTCTGAATGCGAGTGGAGCCAAATGCAACCAGGTGGCCTAATGAGAAGAGCACGAGAATGGACATTTAACACGTTTTCTGGAACATTCAGAATAGAATCCTGGGGCTTCTCTAGTAATAATCGTAGACACACTGATTATATGGTTCTACGCGTCTCACATGGGGTCACTGCCAACCCCATGATTTTCTTTGGTGAGGAATAGAGTGGCATTTGAGAGCGTGCCTGGACGACTCCGTTGATGAAGCGTCTGACTCGGTTTTGGCTCAGGTCACGATCTCGTGCTGTGTGGGTTCGAGCCCCACGTCGGGCTCTGTGCTGACAGCGTGGAGCCTGCTTGAGATTCTCTTTTCTCCCTCTCTCTCTGCCCCTCTCCCAACTCACGCTGTCTCTGTCTCTCTCAAGATAAATAAACAAACTTAAAAAAAAAAAAAATGAAAGACCTGATGTGGCTTTCCCTAGGGGATGACAGTGACTAGGCAGAGGAAGAGAGAAATGAAGATTTTTGGTCAACTTACTGAGTTCCAGGCTTTGTGCTGGGTATTTTATACACAGTAAATCACCTGCCTTTCATACCCTGCAGGAAGTTGGCATTATTATCCACGTCTTGATACAAAGGACCCGAGTCTGACAGGGTGGGTGTGCCCTTGTTGGTGCCAAGCTGTATTTCCCTCCCCTGCCAAAAAGATCCCGACTCAGCAGACGCCACATCAGACACATCTTTAAATGCCTCAGTTTCCTCACCCGTTAACTGAGGAGCTTAGACGCGACAGCTGAAGGTAGGGTTTGCAGGGGTTTCCGGAGCCCAGACCTTTCCATTTACACTGTCTGTGCTGGTACATTTCCCACATCCAGTATGCAAAGTGAAACATGTTCATTCTTGCTCTGAAAGCTCTTGTGGTTGTAATTCTTATCTTTATTGCTACCCCTGCAAGGAGGAGTAAATCATTATGTGTGTATTTTTGTTCGCTTTCCTTCCCCCCCGTCTCTCTTTCAAAGTTAATCGGGTTACTTGCACGTAATTTTTTACCAAGTAAATTTCCAACTACCTTTAACCACAAATTAGTCATCACATTGAGCTTTTGAGGGTTATATGAAGTCATTCGTCATCGATGCTGCCGATAATAGTTAGCTGAGGCTAAATGCTTCCTCGTTCAGGGTATTTATCACATCCTGTACTTGCCATGCCTGTGAAATGAAAGCAGCCAGGGTGCGAACGTGTTCATGGGAAGCGCAGGGTAATGAATGAAAGCTGGGTAAACTGCCAAGGCCTCTGTCGTTAGGGGGTGGTTATTATAGGAGTTATTACATCCCTCTTCAGCACGTTTCACCCCCGAAGGATGGAAGAGGCCAAGAGGAGGCGCGTTCGGCTCACAAGCACGGAGGGGCTGTGTAGGAAGAAGCGGGGCTTTCGTGTCGGGGAGCCAAGATTTTCCTTTGACCTTGGGCAAATTGTGTGCCCTCCCCCCACCTCAGGATCCTCACCTGTGACGTGTGGATGGGAACCTCCACCCCACGGGGCTGTTGTGAGGTGTAAACGAATGCGTGTCTGTGAAACACTAGACCAGTGCCTGGCTCGTAGGCTTTGGGGAGAATTTGGCTTCCTTGTCACTGGATACCTGCCTGGACAGGAACCCCTGAAGCCTTCAGCGGGACTGACTGTACCACATCACGTGTCCCTAGTCCTCCATTCTGGATGGGTGTGCAGACTGGGGCTTCGTATCTCCCCAAGAAATCATAGCTTCCGACGTACCCCACGAATTTGGACTCTCCCAGTGTGCTGTCCAGCTTTCTCATTCTGGTTGTTGGTGTTGTCGTTTTGTTTTTCTTCTTTTAATGTTTTATTTCTTTTTGAGACAGGGAGAGGCGGAGCACGAGTGGGGGAAGGGCAGAGAGAGAGGGAGACACAGAATCCTTGGCAGGCTCCGGGCTCTGAGCTTTCGGCCCGGAGCCTGATGTGGGGCTCGAGCTCAGGAACCATGAGATCGTGACCCGAGCTGAAGTCAGATGCTTAACCGACTGAGCCACCCAGGTGCCGCCCCTCGTTCTGGTCCGTCGTGATTGTTTTTTTTTTTTTTTTTTTTTTTCCAGGAAGTAGTTTTTGGCACTGAGTTCACGCTCTCATCTGTGAACCGACCTTCAGAGCAACACTTAACTGGTTTCCAGTACATTCAGAATAATGGACAAATAACTCCAGGATCCTTGCCGTGGCCCATTGGCCCCACGTGTGGCAGTCCTGAGGACGTGCTTCACCTTCTCCTGTCATCTCCCTTCTCCTTTTCCACGGAGCTCTAGAAAACAACAGGCCTTCCTGGGGCTCCAGCCCCGCCCTCCCAAACCTGCTCTGACCTCAGCTCATTTGCACATCTCTTCTTGCTGGAACCCCTGCCTCCACGTCATGGCTTCTACTTCTACCAGCTTCAGGTCTTTGCTCAGATGTCGTCCCATTACAGAAGCCTTCCCCCAGCCCCCCGGTTTAAGGTAGTAGAACCCCCTCCGTTACTTCCCATGTTCTCAGTCTGTTCTATTTGTCTTCCCAGTCTGTATTGCCACATTATACATTAACCGTATCTTTTGCCTGATTTGTCCCACTAGGGTATGAGTAACATGATGGGAAGGAGTTTCTTTGTTTTGTTTTGCCCTATGTCAGCAGGCCTGGGAAAGTACTTGACACACAGTGTGTATGTTATCAATATTTGTTGACTGAAAGGTGCATGAACACACTGGCCTTTGTCAATAGCCGTGTCCTGAAACTTGGAATAAAGGGATGGGGCGGTGAGTGAGGGTCTCGTCCCTTTGATGCATTTTCTCTTTGGATAACAATCGCTTTGCCGGATCAGGTGGGGGGTATTATTCCCATTTGACAGATAAGAGAGAACAAAGAGGTTCAGAGATTAGGATTTTCAGGTAGAAGGAATGTACATAAAAGTGCCTCCGTTTCTCTGACTGTAAATGCTCTGTAAGGGCTTCTTTAGTGAAGCATGGGTTGCATCATCCAGGTTCGGAAACCACATTTAATCTTTTGACTGTTGGGTTGATTGTTGTTTTCAGGGTTGTTGTTCTTACTATTAGTATTAGCCTTTGAGCTTGATTTCATAATATCAAGTTATCAATACCTTGTATCATAATATCAACTATCATAACCTCCCCGAGGCTATATGAATGAGGACATAACATATATTCTGTACACACATAACATTGCATTAAATCAATCGCACATGTAGAGAACAAGAATCAGGCACAGAGCTCGTGCCTAGTACATGCGGCCACTATCGTTTCCTCGCCCTGCACTCTCCTCGTGTATATGAAGGCACCTAGGCCCAAGGTCACGCAGAGGCACAACTCATAAAAGGCCTGCGGTCTAACGAGTCCCTCAGGCTTTCTGTCTATCACGAAATGCCGTTATTTCTTCATCACAAGCCGCTATTTAGCAGGTCCTGGGAAACGGATGATTCTATGCTAGCAGCCCCTATCGTACCCTTTGTAATTGGGTTCCGTTCATTCATTCATTCATTCAGCAACTATTTCCTGGACGGTTACTATTTCCCAAGCCCTCAGCGGTAGCCACGGGATGCAACGGTGGTGAGCAAGGGGCAGGTGTCCTTGGCTGCAAGAAGCTTACACTCCATTCCCACATTAACACGATGTATATTGTTTCATACGCTGCTTTCTCCACACTGACTCAGGGAAATAGAAAACAAGATTGCTGGATTCAGTATTTTTCAGTTCGCCGCTCTTATTCCAAGAACAATTTTCACTCCAATTCTCTGGCCTTACCAGTGTTGCCGAGCGGAGATAATTCTTAAACACCCAGCGAGATGAAACACATGGTTTCTTTCTTTTGATGAATACATAACAATGTTTTTTCAATCTATTTTTGGATACAACCTTTTTTTTGTGCAAATAAATTTTATGTATAATGCTTTACAGAAAAGAACAGCTAAGGCGTATAAACAAGAAGCTTTGTCTTCATATATCAAGTGGTTCATAAAAACATTTAGCTCTTGTTAAAGAAGCCAAAGTGCTCCCTAATTACCATCAAGTGATATCTCCTGAGCCAACCGCATAAGGCATCTGCTTTAAGATATAAGAGAGCATAAATATAATAGGCCGAGCCAGCACATTCAAAAAGAAATCAACTGGGCAACAGATGTATAGAAAGTACCTACTATCTGCAAGACGATAGTCTAGAAATCGATTCAAACAAGAGACACCCAACCTTTGCCATTAAAGAGCTTACGTTCTAGAGCCGAAACAGAAAACATGTAACCAAAAATAAATCATGAGGATAACGTGAGGTCCTGATAAGTGTCACGGACCAAAGAACATTGATCGGCGTGTTAAAGAGCGACTGAGGGTGTTGGCTCAGCTGGAGGTGGAAGGTCCTGAGATGGTTCTTGTGCTGGAAGCTGAGTCCTGAGAAGACTGTTGGGGACAGAGTATTCCAGGTGGAAAGAACAGCCCGTGCAAAGGCTCTGAGATGAATGCACGTGTTGTACTGTTCCAGGGAGAGTAAGCAGGACGTGTGATTGAAGCTTAGAGGTGAGGGAGAAAGTGGCCGAGGGGGTGAAGTCCATAAAAGAGACAAAGACCACATCGTGGAAGATCTTGTAGGGCTCAGTGAAGGGCTTGGAGGGTGCCTTCATGCAGAGAAGATCACGCTGGCTGATTACAAAGCTCTCTTTGGCTTCTGTGTGGACAGCAGCCTGTAAGGCACATCCATGAGGCGGGGACTTCGGGGAGCGTGGTGACACTAGAAAGCCCTGGCCTGGATTCAGATTTCAGATGGTAAGAAAAGACAGGGGTTGGGGGGTGTTTGGAGGAACAGCTCATAGTGCTTGCTGATGGATCGGATTGGGGGAAGAGGAAAGGGGAAAAAAATCAAGAATGTCTGCTAGTTTGGAGCTTCAGTAACTGTTAGTGCTGAGACAGGGAGGCGTAGGGGAGAGGGGATTTTGGTAGGGGCAGGGGTGATGTGGGGAAAATGTGCTCTGTTCTGAGCCGACCCAAATTTTAGATCCCATTCGATTGCCCGCTAGAAATGCCGAGGAGGCACGTAGGCGCAGGAAGCCTGGGACTCGAAATCATCAGGGCTAGAAACGCATGTTTGAGAGCCTTCCTGTATCTGGAGACAGGAGGCAGCAGAAAACCACTTAAAACAAAGAGCAGAGCTACAGAAGGTAAGAGGTTTGGGAATGGAACCCTAGACACTCAAAAATTTCGGTAGAGGGGAAGGAGACAACATCAAAAGGCAAAGTGAGGGGTGGCTTAGGAGCGAAACAGTGTAAGCGACATATTAGTTCCTACGTTTCTTCCCCTACGAATCCTGGTGAAAGCCTTGTCTTCCTATTTGTCTCCTGGGTAGCCTGCTTGACATCTCTTGTCATCCTGGCTTCACACTCAGTTATTTCAAGTCAGCAAGCTCAGGGTTTCTAGTGGTGGCCTGTTTCCACCTTGATGATACTCTTACAGATTTCTGGGCCCTGCTCTGTCACGGAATCTACTTCTTAGATGCTCACTTTGGATATCTGTGACCTTAAAGTACTTGTGGGTGCATAACTAGAGCCAGAACCACAGGCTCTCAAACATAAGATGGGAAGAAACAATAACAACAACAAGAATACACTGACCACAAATATGGAAACTTCTCTGGCTATAGTCATTCATTTTTTCCCCCATCCATTAGGAGTTTCTGTGTTGACTTGGGGCAAAGAGAGATTGTAGTTTTAATTTTGGGGGTCTTCTCTGAGTCTGATGCCTGGAGTCTGATATGATATCTCATAGGTGAAAGGCCATGGATCTCTGGCAGAAAGATCTGGACCAAAATGTCTTATGGTATCTGTAATAGACGGGTGTACTTCATTGTCCATATGTGCCTCTCTTTTAGACTGTTAGTGTCTCATGGGTGGGAGCCTATGTTTTAAAAATAATAACAGTCACAATAAGCATGATAAAACAGTGAATATTAATCGAGGTTGCGTCTACACCAGTTACTGTACAGTGAACAGCTACGTTTCATCCTCAGAACAAACTTTAGAGGCAAGGGTTCTTATGATATCCGGTTTTCAGATGAATAAGCAGGCTTGTAAAGTTGAAGACGTTCCCAAGATCATAGAGCGTGTCAATGCCAAAGAGCACATTGAGATTCGTTTGACTCCAAGCTTCCAGGTGACTTAAACATTGGCTTAACATACAGTCTTAGAACCAAACAAACCTTGGGATCTTGTTAAGCATACACATTCTGATTCATCAGGTCTAAGACAGGGGCCACGAGTCTTGCCACCACCTCCCAGAGGACGCTGAGGCTGTTGGTCCGTGGACCACGCTCGGGGTAGCCAGCCTCTAAGCGTCTATACCATACTCCCTCTCATGGCCCGCTTGCCATGCTATGTGAGTCTGGCAAATGCATATTGACAGAACGAATATGGGGAGATTGTACAATAGGTGGTCTCCCCTCCTGCTTAGGGAGACTCAGATATAATGGTGTAGTCTGTCCTCTACATTTCATAACTCCCAAGTAAGGTAGGCGAGATTTCAGCTCTCTTGTTTTTGTGATTGGGTTATTACACAAGGCTGAGGGGAAACTCACTTCAATCACATTTTGGCTAAAACTTAAACCTAGAAATGAAAGAGGTCCCGAACTGGGTCAAGAATCCTCTGGTTTGTACCTTTGTGTGTAAGATCTGGGGGACTTCACTCGGCTTTCTCAAGCTTAACCATAAATTACATTTTGTGCGTGTGCATGATAATTTTTTCCTGCGGTATTTTTCTCCTCGGTACACCTGAAGTTCTCACAGCCTCATCTCCCTCTCCTTCACGCTGCTCATAACACAGGCTAAGGTTTCTCTGCCTTGCAAAGGAAAAACAAAAACAAAAAAAAAGGAAGCACAGATAATGTCAGTGGTTGGCTCAAGGTCATACCAGGAATCAGGGGTGAAAGATAAAGAAGCAAGTGGACTCCATGCCCCCAACTCCTGGCCCACCCGCTCCCTCCCTCTCTACACTACTCTCTCCAGTGACAGGCATTCTTTCTCAAGGAAACAGAATGCTGAACAAATAGATGGAATCCACAACCTTACAAACTTGGGGGGGGGCAGGATATAAAGGTTTCTAAAGGACCGGTAATAACAAAACTCTACTGCACTGTCCCCATGAATTCAAGTGGGTGTTCAGTTCTCTACCACGGTGTCCTTGTGGCCGGACTTGTAAGTGAGCCCGCTTCTTGCACCTGCCCACAGACACATGGAGAGGGGTGACTCTTCCCCATTCTACCGACCACTGCAACATAGTTTAAAGGAGGCAGTACACGCAAAATATTGGACACATTATGGAGAGTTTAAGAGGACACTTCCCCTATACTGGAGGTGTGTGTCTCATCCTTTAAAAATGGCCCAGAGGCAACAAAACAGTCTGTCAGAATGAGGCTGGACTTTGCCATGCTCTACGTTGAGCCCTTCTTTTTTGTTTTGTTTTGTTTTGCCTTTGTTTTTTCCTTCTTCTTCTTTGCCTCCCCCCGCCCCCCGCCCCCTTCGTCTTCTCTAATCTAACCTGGGGTTTTTATTTTACATGTGTGCATATACTATATGACATACCTGTGTACCTGGCATGTCATTTGACTTATCTCTTCTTGACTCTACCCCCAACCATTGAAACTGTATCTTAGTTTTATGCGGTTACTCCTGTCATGAGCATCTGTTCTTGGTTTTGTTCCTGGCCCACAGTCTCACTTCGTGATTGGCTCAAGACAGCGTGTTCAAAAATGGAACCCAGAGGTGGCCTCATTGAAGCCAGTCTGAATGTTGCATATTACCTATATGATCTGCCTCTTCCTTGCTTTGCTCCCTGGCATCACTCACGAATCCAAAGCTCTCTCGTCAGGGTGGAAAATGAGGGAGTAGTTCTCCTTCTCTGGGTCACAAGAGTGAAAGTCTGGAACACACTAATTGATTATACAGACCGGCCAGGGGCAAATGGATCTGGAGATTAGGAGCAAAACTAGTCCCAAGGGAGATTGTCAAGGGTCACGACATATTTGCCAAACTCACTGTCAGGTTCCTGGAGCCAGAGATAAAAATTGAAGCAGAATATCAGGAGCCAGGTAAACACGGGAACAAAGCAGGAGACATGAATGGAAGAGAATGCAAGGCAAAGGCATTTGTGTCCTTGTGCACACAGTGCTAGAGGACTGGAACTCCATTATTTGGGGGCTGGCCAGATTCAAAACACAGCATCTTAGCAGGTGCCAGGTCAGCTTTCTCCACCAGGCTATGAACTCCTGAGACAGGGGAATGTGTTATAATTATTGTGTATCTGCCACACAAATTAGCAAAGTTCTTAGGACACACGGGGGGCTTGATGAATAGTGCATTTTGTTTTCTGTCTTGTATATATCCTGTTTCACTTATGAAACCTACTGTTCTTTTTAGAAAAGGTTCCAAGACGTGGCGCTCGGTGAAACGAGGGATTCGGTCAGTTAACCTCATATGAGATTGATTTCAGGTGGTAAAATGTGGTCTGGAGCACCCATCTTCTAAGGCTTGAATCTAGCCTTGCCACTTGCCAGTATGTATTGGGGCGGAGGGGCTTGTATGCAATTGTGTAGCTAGTTAAGCAGTGTCTGCAAGGTTGTCTCCGCATATCTGATCTGGACCGATAAACACGACATGGAAGTCCGCAGAGATGGACCAAAAACCTGGTCCATTCTTGTTGCCTCTGACCTGGGTTGCAACAAGGGTGTTCTGTAGAAACCAAGGCCATTCATTCAGAACAAAATCCACACTTGACCTAGAACTCGGAGAAGCTGAAAGGGGGATCCAAGGGAAGGTAGGGAAATTGCAGACTCAGCTGCTGCTTCGTGCCAATGAGGAAGTCACGTGGTCGGTCCTAAGCAACAAATTGGTGGCTGCTTCTCTTCTGCCCTCCCAGATATCTCAGGAATCTTTTCTGTGACTGACCCTTGGAAACACATAGGAAAGGGAATCCTGGGAAAGGTACTTCAGCTTAGCAGAGTTGACAGATGACAAAGTCATCACGGTGACAGATTCAATAATTTTCGTTAATTTAGTAATATGCAAAGCCAATTTAAAATCTTCCTCATCTACGATTTAAGTGATCATCCTGGCAGTAAATTAGAATTAAAAGATGGAAATTTTAGAGTGTGGAGCCTTCTAGCACTTTAATGTGGGGGCCATGTGGCCATGGACTTTATGTTGTATTTATTCTCCCTTCTTCTATCCTGAAGGCAGCTCAAACTCAAGTTTTCTAAGCAGCCCAGAGTTTGTGCAATGCTCCATGAAGTCATGAAGGACCCAGGCCCTTCTAGCTTTCCTGTCCATCATGTATGGCACATCATTCTCTTCCTTGGAGTCGTAGATGGCTCTTCTTCCCTAGACATTGATGTCATCCTCCAGGCAGAAGGAAGGAAGGGAAGTTCCTTTGGTTCGGGAGGGGGCGGCATCTGGGGTGGGGGGCGGGTATCCTGGAAATCAGCAGGAGACCACAGTTTTTGTCTCCCTGATCACAACAGATCAAATGTTTGCCTTTAGGAGCTTGGAAGGCTGGGGGTTGACATTGCGGATTTTTCTCTTCTTACGGACACATGACCGCTTCAAACAAAATTAAGGTTGTGGTGGTAGGGAAGAAGTGAAGAGAGATGGAGCTTGGTTGGGTGACTGGCATTGAATTCCAGAGGGGAAAAGACAAAAACAAAAAACAAACAAACAGAAAAACAAACAGGGAGATCAGGCAGGATATTTCTGAAGAAGGAAGTCTGGAGACTTGGAAGGTGGGCCATGGATGAGCATGGTTGGAAGTGATGGCATCAGGATGTATTGTGAAGGTAAAGTGACTAGGGTTTGCAGATGGATTTTATGCTCAGTGGTATGGAGAAAAGAAAAATCCATGAGGCTTCCTTGATTTAGGATAAAGTCTGGATGTTGAGCTGCCTGGACCCAGTGATGATGTCACAGGAGTCGGGACATCATGTTTTACCCTTTTGCAATATCGCGATGATGTAGCTGGACGCAAGGAAGGTCGGACCAGTGCCAGGAATGGATATCTGGTATGCTGGATTATTTCATCCTAAGGGCCGAAGGAATAGGGCCAAATCTAGGTGGGTATCTTGGCTGTTTGGTACGGCCAACACCCAACATTAGCTCTTACCACCTGTGCCTGCAAATGACCCAACTTCCCTGAGCTTCCCCCTTCTTCTGTATACAATTTAGGGAGTGAGATCTCTGTCATCTTGGGCTTTTTTTCTGAGAATTTCTTGAGATCTTTAAGAAATGATTGAGATTTTCCCCTTGGTGCCTGCCCTGGGGAAGGAAGCACCCTCTTTTCTGAAGCCCCAGAAAACTCTGATATCAGACTTACATCTTATCTCCGAGGCCACCTGATGTTATGGAAAGGGCTAGAGTTCAAGCACACTTAGATATAATGTCAAAACCTGCTTCTTGTCAGCAATGTGACAACTTTTCCCAACCACAGTCTCACCAATGCAAAACAAAGATAGTAACCCTGACATCACCGACTCTCTGAGAGGCTCACTGAGAGCTCGTTGGGAGAACTAAGGAAGCATAAATAAAATATAGCAATGAAATCTCTGGCCCAAGACCTGGCATGGGGCAGGTTCTTGTTCAATGTTTATCCTCCTTCATCGAATAAATGGGGAAACATAAGCAGACACAGATTATTCAGTTTAAAACTATGGGGTTTTCTGTGATGCTGAGTTCTTAGCCCTGGCCTGGTCAACACATTTTTGCTAATTCCGTTTGTGTGTGTGTGTGTGTGTGTGTGTGTTCGCTTTGTTTTGTGTTGCATTTTTGAGAAACTCTGCGTCTCATCTTGCAGCCTCTCCTGACTGTTGTCACAGCCCTTTGGAATTACAAGATCTGGAGACTTTCAGTGGAGAATAACCCATGACTTGACATAGTTGGTGTGTTCCACAACACTCCACAAATATGGTAAGTTCTGGAATGATGCAAGCGAGGGACTCTTAAAAAAAATCAGGGCAGGAAGGAAAAGACGGATTTCCCTTGGGACATGTTCCAGTGAAGATAGACGCCTGTGTTTTAAGTGACATGCAAGAGATGCCTCCTCGTTCAACCTGCTTCCTGCTTGGGGCCGTCAGTGTGGATCAGAACTGAGATGGCCTGCCAAGGTAAGACGGGCTGGCTGGCGTCTGACAGAAAGACTGTCAGGCACTTCAGTCGTGCCTCACATTTAGAAAGCCTCCTGTCATCAGACTAATCACAGAGCCTTTTCCTTGTGACTAATGGGTAGTTTTCTTTAATCTCCAGAAACCTCTGATCAATTAACCGCTATTTAAGCCAATCAAGGAAATTGAGATGTGGGGCTTAATTAGCTTTCTGAAGGTTATGCGCAGTATCAGGCAGCAGAGGGTCCTGAAGTGGAACTCAGGGCAGGGCTGGAAGACGCGGCAAGAGTGAGAACGAGGAGATATGCAAGTGGCCAAAGACGTGAGTGGGAATCGGAGATGAGGCGTTCTTGCTCGCACCAGGAAACCAGGGGCTCCTGCCTTGGGGCTCCGTTTGTTTCTCCAGCTGTGGCACTGCAGAGATCCTGGGGTGGATTTCTGTTCTTGACATCTTCGGTTGCCGTATGAGTTTCCTATTGCAGCTGTCACAAATTATCACAGATTTAGTGGTTTGTAGCAACACATATATTGTCTTCCTTCCTCCCTTTTTCCCTCCTTCCCTACCATTCTTTCTTCTTAAAAGATATCATAAGAAAAGGATTATAATTTAGATAGGGGGCGCTAGAGCAAATTTATTTATGAGAAGCTGCATGATGTCAAAGATTTTATTGCGTGCATGATCTCGACGGCCTCTGAGGAGTTCCCGCAGGAGTGTTCATGCTCTTCTCCTCATCTGCAGGTGGTATTGTCCTCACTGCAAATGTGAGGATGGCCTGACTAAGGTCATTTACTCATTACATGAAACCACACTCCAGATCTTCCAGCCCTCAACCTCCTTTGACGAGGCCATCACATCTCCCAGGTCCCCATTCCACCCATGACGTAGTTTTCTTCTGAAATATCCAGCACGTTACCATATCTCCGAAAACATCTTTGGAAAGCTCTTCATTTAACAGGCAAAACACACGTTCTGGAAACTATTATTGATGGAATTTTCATAACCAGGGTCATAGGTTGGTGCTATTTATTATCGAAGGTGTGCAGTTTGTTTTTCCCTTTTGCAAAAATAAATGGAACAAAAGGAAAGCCGATGATCTGGAATCCATAGGCATTCGCAGTCTAGACCCTAGGAGTCCATCATCCAACCTGTAGGCCAAATAAGAACTGCTTGAACTCGATACGTCTCCACCCGAGATTCTTAGTACATTAAACATTTTTCCTAATTAGCCAGCCCACATGAACTCAGAGGCCAGCAAGACTCAACCACCTGCCCAGACACTACGTGTCACTGACACCACAGACATGAGGCCATGGATCAATGAGTAATTGTCACTGAAGCCGAATGCTTCATTTGGAACAGCCCAGATTGACTTTCGTTACGATGAAAGGTCTGGAAACAGAAGCTATAAGGAGACTGAAGAGAGAGGTAGGAAGTTCCAGGAGAAAGAGAGCAGGTTCTGGGTTAGAAGTAGACAGTCCATGGCTTCTCAAGCTCTGTGCCATGTAATCCTGCCACCATGGTTATAAGTGATTATGTTGTGGGGCAGTTTCTGGCCTCAGGTGACCGCGAGTATGCTTAATGTTGTCGATACTGATCACTTATGAGGTCCATTTGCAATAGACTGACCAATGGAGACATTTTATATTAGATGTGCACCAACTTATTCGCCGGCCCACTGTTTATTGGAGCATAACAACACGAAGGACAGTGAAGGATACAACTGACATTCATTCATACAGATTCTTGTCTCCTCATACATCCAGTACCTCTATCCTTTTCCTTACATTCAGCTGATGATGTCACATCCGAGTTTATCGAGAAAATAGAAGTTCTCAGAGCGTGTGAACTTTTGAACAAAATGGCTCAACTTTTCTATCCAGCTGCCATGCATACTCATAAACTCTATTTTTCACTCCTGCTAATTTCCAGAGATAAATTGTCCACCTTCCTATCTATGGCTAACTCTTCCCCTTGGGCAGCAGACCCCAACTTGGTGTGCCTCTGTGAGGACATCACTCCATGATGGTTTTCCCCTTCTTTCTGTCACAACATTTCCCCTTCGATTTCCTCCTTAAGCTTAGGATTCTTATGATATAGAACGATATAAAATGAGCCTCGTACAGGGTTGCGAAAGTACCGAAGGCAATGTGCCCGAAATACTCCTGTGGGGCCTGGAGTATGTCAGGTGGTCTCTCCTTACTTCACTTCCAGCAGAGTCAGAACCAAGACTTACATTCTTCTGAGTCACACCACATATTGACAAATGCAACCAACCACAGGACAGGTGACAGCCTGTTGATTACTAACCATGTGATGTGTATTGGAAACTTGTATTCATCCCTGCTTTTGACAATACATGTTCTAGTCCAGGAAAGTCCATTGGGGGAACCAAGCTAGTTCCTATCAAATGAAAGATTTTTTAATGTTTATTTATTTTAGAGAGAGAGAGAGAGAGAGAGTGCAGGGAAGGAGCAGATAGACAGAGGGATACAGAGGATCCAAAGTCAGCTCTGCGTTGACAGCAGAGAGCCTGGTGTAGGGCTTGAACTCATGATCCATGAGATCATGACCTGAGCCAAAGTTGGATGTGTAACTGGCCGAGCCACGAAAGCACCCTGGTTCCTATCAAATTAAATGAGATGACAACCTCTGGAAATTTGGTGCTGTTTTTGGAATAGATTTCAACACATGCACGCACACACACACACACACACACACACATACACACAGGTTTTCAATTCTGTGGTATAGCACTGTAAAATTATAAACAGCATAAACGATATCCCTTGGACTTTTTCTAATGTTATTAATATCATTCTTTTTAATCAAACTGGAATTAAAAAATAAATAAGTAAATAAAAAGAACTCAGAAAGGGCACGTATAATGTTTCATTTGGAGTTTAAAATAGACCCCTGGGGCAAGTATCAATCCATTTCCCCTAAATAATAAGAGAGATTTTGGTTGTGCTTGACTGATGGGCTTCCTCCCCTTTCACCGGGGCACCAAAAAGCTTTTCTTATTAACTTGGCATCACCAAGATAGATGTTGTTCTTGGACTTGACTCTGAAGGAAGCTATTTCTAGGATATTGTGTTATTTCTATAGTTGTTATTGCTGAGTTTCCAATAGTTCTCATTTCCTATGAAGGGAACTTGGGTGAGGCACACAATTACCTGTGGTAGTTCTGTCCATCCCTCCCCACACTCCATGGTGAGGCCAGGGGCTCTTTCCTCCATTTTTAAGGAGAAACACTGGGTTCTTCTTACTTCTCCAGAAAGGACTGGGCTTGGAATCCCTTATCCTTTGTTAAATGAGCACATTCAAACACCGTATTTTTAGAATAAACTAAATTCATGGTAAGCTCTTGAGGGTACTTTTAAAGTTTATTTATTTATTTTGTGAGAGAGATAGAATCTCAAGGAGGCTCCACACTGTCAGCACAGAGCCCGACGTGGGGTTCAAACTCACGAACCATGAGATCATGATCTGAGCCAAGATCAAGAGTTGGACACTTAACCGAATGAACCAGCCAGGTGCCCCTTTGGAGTTTTGATAATCTTTCTTCTACTTCCCATCAAGCCTCAAATCTTCAGCAACTCTTCTAGAGATAATCCTCACTCCAGCTTATAAAGTTATGAGCTGAGTTTCCTCAGAGATTTTCTTTTATGCTCCAAACCTTTCCTCTCCCATTTGCCCAGCTAATTTTTACCATCCTGTGGTGGGGACCTCAAAAATCCCCTCTTCCAGGAAATCTCCTGTGTTAGTTTCCTGTGACTGTTGTAACAAATATCACAAATTTGGTGGCTTGAATCTTTTATTCTAATGCAGCTCTGGAGGCCAGATGTGTGACATCAGCGTCACTGAGGCTGTCAGGGTGTCCAGAGGACCACTCCCTCTAGAGGCTTTAGAGGAGAATCTGTTCTTTGTCTCTTCCAGCTTCTGGTGACTTCCAACATTCCTTGGCTTTTGACACATCACCCTACTTTTGAAAGCCAACATCTTCCGGGAGCCTGGGTGGCTCAGTCAGTCGAGCATTCAATTTCAGCTCAGGTCATCATCTCCTGGTTCGTGAGTTCAAGCCTGGCGTTGGGCTCGCTGTTGTCAGCACAGAGCCTGCTTAGGATTCTCTGTTCCCCTCTGTCTCTACCCCAACCCTCCCCCCCCCCCGCTCATGGTCTCTTAAAAATAAATAAAACATTAAAAAGCAATTCAAAGGCCAACATCTTCAAATATCATTCTATCCCCACCCCCTGATACACTGCCTTCTCCTCTGTGTGTTTCTCTGTCAAATCTCCCTCTGCCCCTCTCTTATACAGATACTTGTGATCACATTTAAGGCATACCTGGATAATATAGAATAAATTCTCCATCTAAAGTTCCTAAGTCAATCATATCTGCAAAGTCTTGCTTTCTCCATAAAGCAACACTTACAGATTCCAGGGATGAGGACCTGATACATTATTTGGCCTGCTATATCTTCCTCGTTCTGTTCCTCCAACTCTAGCTCTGCTTCCCAGGCTGCATGATGGATTTCTTATGTGAATACTGGTGTAGAACCTTGTCTTTAACTTTATCGTGGTACATGATGACGACGAGGACGATGATGGTATTGATATTGATGATAGCTGAGATATGTCAGTTGCTTACACTCTCCTGGGAATGACTCTAAAAATTTCACAGGCATTATGTCAATTAATTCGACAATTTTAAGCTGTAGGTGCAACGTCCGTCCCTGTTTTTTTGGACCGCGGAACTCAGGTACCATATCTGGTAAGTGGACTTGGGGAGATTTGCACACAGGCAGTTTGATACAGTGTCTGTGTAGTGTTGATCCGTGGATATTGATTCACCTGCTGTCTCCCCAGGTTACTGTAAGGATCTTGGAACCCGGTCAACCATCCCAGCTTCTAGCATACAGCTGATGTTCAATAATGCTTGGGAAATACATTTACAGACAGATTCTAAACCATCTCTACACTTTACTGAGCCACAGGGCTTCAGACACACGGGCAAACCTTTCTGGACCTCAGCTACTCGATTAGGATGTTAGATTTGCATGATAGCGATGGTCCCTAATGCTTGGAACAAATCATCTCAAAAGTCCATTGGAGGCCTAGACTCTGGCTATTAGATTAAGGGGGCTGATTCGCTTTGACCATATTGTTGAGAATGGTGAGCACACAATCAAGGGCAGTGTTAATGATCTGTCGCACCATGGGAGTTAACTTTTGGAGTAGGATCGTTATAGAATGTCCATGTTCCAAAAGCGTGTCAAAAGGTTTGATAACCTGTGTTTGCCTATGATGGGTTAGTCACTCTTACTGGTGGTGGGAAAGACTTTAAGCTTTTCTGGATTTTCTTGGAAGACTGCATTTTATTCACTTATTGCCTGTCACTCCTACAGCCTAACGACACAGAATCTTTCGCCTAGGTGACCTACTCACATAATAAATGAATATTAATATCTCAACGCTTGGGTTTGAGGACCGAGGTCACACCTGTATAACATTCTGCCAGTGGGTTAATGAAATGTGAATGAAATAAATTCAGAAATTAACCTCAGATGTAAGAGTTGTATGCATGCGCACACGTTCAGTGCCTTCTACGCAAGCCACTTCATAAAGCATTTCTCAAATACCGGGATGTGAACTTCTAGACACTCATAAATATTAATTGATAATAAAGGGAAATGTTGAAAAAGTTATCAAGAGCATTGTGTCGTGCTGACTTGGCCTCTGAGAGCCCTCAGAAACCCTCTTCAGTTAGAATAATAATTATGGAAGCATGAAGCAAATGCAAGACTGTAGACTAAACTCCGAGTGGAGTTTCTCGTGATTAATCTTCATTTTTCACTCATGTGTATTACGGTCATATCGCCAGCGACTTGTGGCTGAGAGGGGCGGTCTTTTAGTGACTCGAGCGTCTCATGTTGTTGCTGTTGTTGTTTTGGTGGGGGATCCTGGTGAGACGTGATGCTTGCACACACTCAGAGGTCGCTTACTCTGGTGGAGTAAGACAAGTCCGCTTACAAGGTGGAGTCTCCCCACTTACAAGTCTCCCCACTTGTAAGTCCACTGACAATCTCCCCAAGTCCACTTACAAGGTGGGGTAAGTCTTTGGAGCCAGACAAGTCCGGGCTCGAACCCCTGTCACTGCTGGCTGGTCGCGTAACTATGGGGAAACTGCCTGACCATTCTTCCTGCAAAGTAAGGGTCACAGTGCTCAGTTTGGCGGAGAGATCAGATGATGCCCAGGAGGGATGGTCCATGTGACCACCTTTCCCATACTGAGTTTCTAGAATAGACTCCTGAGGGAGAAATGCTTTGAGAAAACCCAATTCTCAAGTCCACACAGAAAGTCACTCTCTTCACTACTAATTTGGGCTTTGGTTCCAAATCGGCGTCTGGATTTTTTTTGATCTTAATTGTTGTTACGTTTTTGTTGAGATGTAAATCACATACCATGAGGCATACCTTTTTAGAGGATACAGTTACATGATTTTTAATATATTCTTAAAGTTGTGCACTGATCATTACCGATTCCATAATATTTGCATCATCCTTTATCAGAACCCCACACTCCTGGGGAAGTCACTTATTTCCTCCTTCCCCTCATTCCCTGGCAACCACTCGTCTCCTTTCAGTCTCTATGAATTTGCCTTTTCTGATACTCCGTGTAAATGGAGTCAAGTGGCCTTTGGCATCAGGCTTCTTTTATTGGCATAATGTTTTCAAGGTTCATCTAGTTTATACCACGTATTATACTTCATTCCCTTTCTTTTTTCTTCCTGTGGAATCTAAACAACAAAACATGAGCCAACAGACAAAGGAACAGACTCTTAAATACAGAGAGCAAACTAGTAGTTGCCAGAGGGGACGGTGGTGGAAAGGATGGGCAAGTAAGTGAGGGGGGTGAGAGGTACAAACTCTCAGTTATAAAATAAATGAGTCAGAGGGATCAAGGGAACAGCACAGGGAATAGAGTCAGTAATACTGTGATAACAGGGTGCCTGGGTGGCTCAGTCGGTTGAGCCACTGACTCTTGATTACAGCTCAGGTCGTGATCTCACGTGGGGCTGAGCGCCATGTTGGTTTCTGTGCCGAGCATGGAGTCTGCTTAACATTCTCATTCTCTCTCTCCACTCCTCTCCCACACTTCTGCCCTCTCTGTCTAAACATAAAATAGTAACAATAATATTGTAATAACGTTTGGTGACTACATTTATCATGGTGAGCCTTGAGTAATGGATAGAATTCTGGAACCATTGTGTTGCACACCTGAAACTAATATAACACCGTAGGGTATTTCTAATTCAATACAAAAAAAAAAAAAAAAAAGCTTTATTCCTTTTTTGAGCTCAATAATATTCTACAGTATGCAGATACTGCCTTTATTGATCTATTCATTAGTCAGTGGACTTTTGAGTGATTTCTACTGTTTCACTATGAGTAAGACCTCTATGAACATTCCTATACACATACTTTTTATAGACATATGTTTCCAATGATCTTAGATATAGCTAGGAGTGGAATTGTGGGATCACATGGTGTGGTGATATGAATAATGTCCCCACAAAGAGGTCCGCATCCTAGTTCTTGGAACCAGAGATAAGTTATGTTATACGGCAAATGGAAATTAAGTTTGCTAACTAACTGAGTTTAAGACAGGAAGATTATTCTGAATTATTGAGGAGGGACCAACGAAATTGTAAGGGTCCTTATATGTGGAAGAGGGAGGCAAGGCAGAGTGTCTCAGGGAGATATGACTATGGGAAAATGGTCACGGAGATTCAGGGATGCTGCACTGGAAGGAAGGAGCCACAAGTCAAGCAGGGTGGTCCTTGAGAAACAGGAAAAAGCAAGAAAAAGATTCTCCCTTGGAGCCCCCAGAAGGAATGCCACACCTGGATTTGGGGCCAGGAGACTGGGGTCAGACTTTCAGCCTCCAGAACCGCAAGACCATAAATGTGTGTTTGCTTTAAGCCATGAGATTTTAAGTAGTTTGATCAGACTCTTATTAGCACCAACTGCTAATGCCACTGGGGGCAGCTGTGATGTCCGGTGACTGTGGCGGATGGTTTTTGCCAAATTCCTCGTGGGCAGGGCTGCCGGCACAGAGCAAGCTTCGAGTCAGGTCAAATAAAGACAAGCTCTGAGAATCAGGCTTTTCTGTGAGTTTCCAGACACATCGAATTGTGCTAATTCTCCAGGGAGGAGCCTTTGGGGCGTCCAAGCATGCTCTCCCCCCCCCGCCACCCCCGCCTCATAGGCTGCCAGTTTTCACAGCTACTGTGTTGCAAGGCTGCTGACTTGCAGAACTGGGGAGAGGGTGATGGTATGAGGGCAACTCAAAGTGCCCCAGGCTCCCCGTTCTTACTAGATTCAACCATTTCTCCTGAATAAAACCCCCTTCGATTGTTAAAAGCCCACGTTCTGAAAAGGTGGTAGCTTTCGGCACTTTTTGCCAGTGTTCTCACTGCTTTGTAAAGGAGTGGATGTTCCCGAGGCTCCTCTCTATCTTTCTGGAAGCCGAGCCCTTGTTTATCTGGATTGCTCCTCTGGAGAGCGGGGCCAATTAGAATGGGACTCAAGCCGTGCCCCTTCAAAGACTGTATTTTCCTCTCGGCAGATCTGAGGGGCCCACGTCCCAGCCCCTCTGTCCAGCAATCCTACCCGGGTCATACTCCTTCCTCTGGATCTTCCCCCTTCAACATTGCTTCCTTCTGCTGAGACCAGGGCCCAGGGGGCTAAGCTGCCTTCCCCGGCCATGCCTGGACCTCAGTGGCCTCTGGAAGATCATGGAGGCCTGGGAGGGTGGTTGCATTAGCTCTTTTCTTTGGAAAACAACAAAACAAAACAAAACAAAAAGCAAAACAATACACAACAAAACCCTTACCAGTGTCCAGTCTCTGGCCTAACTGGGAGGTCTAAGAGTTCCCGGGAAGCCCTTCTTTGCCTACTCTCCCGGTAGATGGCTGTACCTGACCTCCGATACTTTTGTGATGAGTTTGAAGATAATTTTCAAAATTAATTTCAGTCCCCTCGAGATCGCTCGTAGGATTAACACAGCTCTACACAGTCCAAGCAATTTCCTTCCTTATGGTTGTGGTTTATTCATTTATTTTCTCTCATGTCATCAGTTAGTATTATGTAAATCGTGGGAAAGGAACCAAAGCAGAATTTAACACGAAGGCGATGAATTTATTTCAAATAAAAACTGAATGGCATCGTAACTCATAATGAGTTGAATAGAAACAAATGTTGGAGAAATCGAATTATGAAGTGACACCAAATTGAGAAAGACAGCACACACACACACACACACACACACACACACACACACACTTAGCCAAAACAGGCATTGCTACAGTCACATTTCAAAGGCACTCTTAGTTTCAACCAAATGATATCTGCTACATGTGGATCTGATGCTGATCACTTGGGTGATAATGATTCCATAGTCTTGTTGGGACCACATATTTTGGGGGTTTATACTAATATAACAACTATAAGCATAAGGCGGCTATAATGAGTTTATATGTGTGCGTGTTTAAGTTACATTAAAACAAAATTATCCAGACTGCTCTAGGGGGTCCATGAGAATGTTTTTCTTGCAGGTGGAGTCTGCACGTTCCTGAGGTTTGAGCACCAATGCTCTGGCTTATGGAAACCAGGCAAAGCTCTCGAGAAGCCTCCAGAAGGAGATTCTGTGCAGGCCACGATGTCAAAGTAGAGGTAAGAGACACTTCCTTACCATGAAGAACGGAGAATTGCACGTTACCAAAAGACACATAAAACTTGGGCAGAAACTAATTAAAAATAACGAGGAGAGGGTGGTTTACTTGAAAGGAATAAGCAAAAGGAAAGACCATTTGGGGGGTCCGTTTTCAAGAGTGTGGGCCTGGGAGAAAGAAGGCCTGGTTGAGATTTCTGTTTCTACCCCATATCTGTCAATGTATCTCCTTGGCTATATTGTGTAATGTCCCTAAGTCTCAGTTTCTACATTTTAAAGTGCCTCCTTCACAGATTTGTTACGTGGGTCAAATAAAATGACACACATAAAAGTACTCTGTGAGCCACAGAGCCCTGGTGAGTGAGAGTGACGCTGCTGTATTTCATGTTGTTAGATGTTCACCAAGGGTCCCTGGAAATTTTTCTAGTTCTTCACAACTGAACATCTCAGCACGAAGATTAAAAGCCCTAGAAAGCTCAAGGTCAGTGAAATAAGCAATTCTTGCATCTAATCGAGGCTGAAATCTTGGCAAATACACAGCTGATGTATTCCATAAAAACAGAACCTTAGGGATATGGGTTTAGCCCGGATCTCTAACTGATGGGGAACTTTTTTTTTTCCCCGATACATTTTCTTTCTGCGCATCACAAAGTTTCTTTCATCGATTTAAAAACCTCGCATCCCTCACATCTGTGCATACATATGCCACACATGCATTCAGCCATGGAAACATCCAGACCCATCCAGGTATTCGCTTTTCCACAGAGACACACACACATTGGTGTGCACACACGTGCTCTGTGCGCTTTTTCTTTCTTGTTTAAAAATATTTATTTATTTATTATGGGAAGAGAGAGAGAGCACTAGCATGGGAGGGGCAGAGAGAGAGGGAGACACAGAATAAGAAGCAGGCTCTAGGCTCTGAGCTGTCAGCGCAGAGCCCGATGGGGGGCTCGAACCCACGAACCGTGAGATCATGGCCTGAGTTGAAGTTGGAGGCTTACCCGACTGAGCCGTCCAGCCGTCCCGCTCTGCTCACTCTTGATGGACCCAATTTCCATCCACCATAGAGACCCCGAGTCTCTCCAGGATAGGTTTCCAGGCTGCTTTATCAGTAAGGGATGAACGTATTCTGATAACCTATCTCACATCCTCTCTCATATTTATCTCAGCCACGGATGCCCCCAAATCCAATTGTTTACATTTTCCTTAGAAAGCATTTTCAAGAGCCACAAAAACAGGTTTCAAGGTCAGTGGTGATCAGATTTGAATTATGAACTTGTGCTAGTGACTTGTTCTTTCTGAGACTCAGTTTCCTTGATTTAAAAGGAGGATAGTGAGGGGTGCTTGGGTGGCTCAGTCAGTTAAGCGTCCGACTTCGGCTCGGGTCACGATCTCGCGGTTCACGGGTTCGAGCCCTGGGTCAGTCTCTGTGCTGTCAGCTCAGAGCCTGGAACCTGCTTCGGATTCTGTGTCTCCCTCTCTCTCTGCCCCCCCCCCCACGTGCACTCTGTCTCTCTTTCTCAAAAATAAATAAAAAACATTTAAAAAAATAATTTAAAAAAATAAAAGGGGGATAGTGAAGACTCCTCATGGGCATGAAAGCAGGTATATGAGCTCCTTCTATGCCCTTTTGGTTTCATTTGAAGGTGATTTTTTAAAAAATTTTTTCTAACGTTTATTTATTTTGGAGACAGAGAGAGACAGAGTATGAACGGGGGAGGGGCAGAGAGAGAGGGAGACACAGAATCGGAAGCAGGCTCCAGGCTCTGAGCCATCAGCCCAGAGCCCGACGCGGGGCTTGAACTCACGAACCGCGAGATCATGACCTGAGCTGAAGTCGGACGCTTAACCGACCGAGCCACCCAGGTGCCCCTAAGGTGATTTTTTTTTAATGGCGTATATATGTGGATAGTAAGAGCCACAGAAATCTCAGATAAAGTCAGAGATACATCCTCACGCCGGCTGGTGCGGGGAGAGACCTCGTCCAAAATGACACCAGGATCCTCAGCTGGAGAAACCCATGGATATTCTTAAGGCTCATTTCTTGTCAGCTCAGTTCCTGTCCCTGCACATTCCTGGTTCTCAACTTTCTAACACTAAAGTTGCTTTGCTTTTTCATATTTACCACTCTCTTCTGATTTTCTGTGGCCTCACTGGACATGGCTTTACCTAAAGGCATTTGGTCAGCTTCTGACCCCATTCCAATGGTTATGGCCTCTCCATGTTGTCAAAGTCCACACTGGTGAGAGAATTTCACGTCAAGACTCATCTTTTTCACACCAGGCCCTACAAATTCAGCTCTGAAGCCACTTGGACCTCAGATAAAAATCTAGCTTGAACATTTATTAACCCTGTGGCCTTAAGCAAGTTTCCAAATTCTCAGAATCTCCATTTTCTCATAGTCACACAGGGGTAATTATGGTTCTTACCCCCTTTCCATTGTCGTGAGGAATACGTCAGAGGATGTACGGCAAGTGCTTACTTAGCTTAACCCGTTGTACATATTGAGACATAAAGAAACATCAGGTACTATGAGTGTCAGATCTGGCCATAGACCAGAGGTCAACCTAAGGATGGATTGTCTTTTTGTTATGAGCCCACCCTTGGCACATCAGTCATGGCCACCGGACAATAGAGGTGATGGGTTGTTCCCTTAGGCAAGAGTGTCAGCTGGCCAGGCTTTCTGTAGCTACCTCCACTCAAGAGATTGGGGGATGTGGTTTCCTTCAACTCTACATGAAATTCAAAGCTAATACAATAAAGCCAGTAGAGGCATGTATGACTGTCAAATAATTTTGGAAAAATGCATTGTTCTTCAAAAAATAAAAAAAAAAAATTCTTTTCCCTCACATATTTACTGCCAAGAGAACAAAAGCATCTTAGAGAAATACTAAGAAGGAGACATTCACTGGGTGTAATCCATCCTCTGACAAAACCTGGGGACTGGATAGAAGAGTGTGGCGCTCCCTCGAGGCGACATAAGCTTTGAAGAGTGAGAAGAAGTTGATCAGGTTAACAGATTTGACAATATGGCGACAGAAGTACTTTCCAGGGAGAAGATGGCACACCTACGTGTCCAGAATGGGAACCCCCCACTGCACGCCTCCGTTTCCGTCAGAAAAGTGAATCACAGCCTAATGATTTGAGTTTGTCAACACGTATATGTCCCTTCACATGGTGGTTTGAGTTCAGAAACAGGGCAATCTAGATATCGTTAATAATTACCACTTCAGAGAATTCACTGAGTACTTGCCGAGGGTCCCACCCATGGGTGGGGCCAATCCTTACCCAGTATCCTACAAAAGGAAGCTTCCAGAAAAATTCTTGATCCACGATGCAGTCCAACAGGCATCCGGGCTACTCCGAAACTCCCCTGAAATATTTCTGGGTTTCTCAGTGGCAAGTCAGGCAAAGGCTCAGAAGAGTCCTACTTCCACAGGGTCCCTCGAGCTCCTCCGGGCAGTGAAGACCCTCCTCTGGGACTGCTCCAAACCTGAGTGAGGATGGTCAAAGTTGTGCTGTCTGTGGCGGGTGGAAGAGTGCCTCACTGAGCGGGGGTGTGTGGACTAACGAGGGTCCCAGAGGACTTGTGCTGGGTTCCCAGTGTGAACTTATCAAACAGTTCTGCTTCTGTTCTTTGGAAAAGCAAAAAGGAAAAGCAAAAGAAAAAAGAGAATAATTGAACAACCCTCTGGGCACCTGCCACCCGTAATTAACAGGTATTAACATTTTATAATCTTGCCTTCACACATTGTTGTAAATAAAATAATACTACCATAAAGTTGAAATCAACTGCTTAGCCTCATTCCACATCAGCCCCTCCTTCCCAAGAGACAGCTATTAGTATGAATTTGCCACATAATTTACCGGGCAAATATTTATACCTTGTACCCATAAACCGTATGCCGAAGTCTGAAAAATTTTTACAAGTATTATCATACAATGTTTATCTTTGTGTAATTCGCTTAGATTTTTGTTTCCAACCTGATGTTGTTTGGAGGTCTGTGTTGGTACATATAAACCTAGTTCCCTTGTTCTCATTGCTGCATTGTATTCCACTGATGGATGTTAAAGTTGTTTTTGTTGTTGTTGTTCTTTTTTTTCTTTAATATTTTGTTTTATGTTTATTTATTTTTGAGAGAGAGGGAGAGACAGAGCGTGAGCAGGGGAGGGGCAGAGAGAGAGGGAGACCCAGAATCTGAAGCAGGCTCCAGGCTCCGAGCTGTCAGCACAGAGCCCGACGCGTGGCTCGAACTCACAGACCGCGAGATCATGACCTGAGCCAAAGTTGGATGCTCAGCCAACTGAGCCACCCAGGCGTCCCATTCTTTTTTTTTTTTTTTTTTATTTTACCTATAATAATATCTGTCTTCCAAGGATCCAGGTATTATGTACTGGACAGAGACTGCATAGATTAAGAATAAGGGATAGATACCCAGCATGTGATACTGAGACCTCCACAGTTCTCTTGGGGATGAAGACTGGGTTTTGGGTTGTTGTTGTTGTTATTGTTTGTTTGTTTGTTTTTTTGTTGTTGTTGGGGCTCCCTTCTCCTCCCCCCCCACCCCGCTTTGAATCAAGTCGTATTTACCATGTATGTATCACATACATTTGTTTTTAGGCTGTGTCTTTATTTTGTGCATAAAATGTATGTACTATATACATTTTTAAGGCTGCGTCTTCATTTTACACATAGTGTTGTATATTATCTTTATAAGGCCGTGGAACAAGTCTCCTGATATTTCCACATATGTTTGAACCCCAGGGAGCATCATAGAAGCAGATTTCCATGGTTTGTCCCTTCAATTGGCCAAATATTTTCTTTTTTTCTTTTTCTTTTTTCTTTTTTTTTTTTTAATGAGAGTAGGTTAATTACAGGATAAAGGTGCCTAATATTAGGCACCATTTTAAATTTTTTTTTATTATATGAAATTTATTGTCAAATTAGTTTCCATACAACACCCAGTGCTCATCCCAAAAGATGCCCTCTTCAATGCCCATCACCTACCCTCCCCTCCCTCCCACCCCCATCAACCCTCAGTTTGTTCTCAGTTTTATTTATTTATTTATTTTTAATGTTTATTTATTTTTGAGACAGAGAGAGACAGAGCATGAACAGGGGAGGGTCAGAGAGAGAGGGAGACACAGAATCTGAAACAGGCTCCGGACTCCGAGCTGTCAGCACAGAGCCCGATGCGGGGCTTGAACCCACGGACCGCGAGATCATGACCTGGGCTGAAGTCGGACGCTCAACCGACTGAGCTACCCAGGTGCCCCTGTTCTCAGTTTTTAAGAGTCTCTTACGCTTTGGTTCTCTCTCCCACTCTAACCTCTTTTTTTTTCTTTTTTTTTCCTTCCCCTCCCCCATGGGTTTCTGTTAAGTTTCTCAGGATCCACATAAGAGTGAAAACATATGGTAGCTGTCTTTCTCTGTATGGCTCATTTCACTTAGTATAACGCTCTCCAGTTCCATCCACGTTGCTACAAATGGCCAGATTTCATTCTTTCTCATTGCCATGTAGTATTCCATTGTGTATATAAACCATAATTTCTTTATCCATTCATCAGTTGATGGACATTTAGGCTCTTTCCACAATTTGGCTATTGTTGAGAGTGCTGCTATAAACATTGGGGTACAGGTGCCCCTATGCATCAGTACTCCTGTATCCCTTGGGTAAATTCCTAGCAGTGCTATTGCTGGGTCATAGGGTAGATCTATTTTTAATTTTTTGAGGAACCTCCACACTGCTTTCCAGAGCGGCTGCACCAGTTTGCATTCCCACCAACAGTGCAAGAGGGTTCCCGTTTCTCCACATCCTCTCCAGCATCTATAGTCTCCTGATTTGTTCATTTTTGGCCAAATATTTTCATACATGCCAAAAATCAGCAGCAGAGGGGAGCAGAATACCCAAATTCACTAATAATGCCTCAGAACTGCTACTCTAATTCACTATCATTTAATTGTTCCCTGTCTGCTATAGGAATTCCCACGTACAAAACTGCTTTTCTAAAAGACTCACTATCACTTTCCTTTCTAGAATTAAGTATCACACAACTGATCATGTAATATTTTTTTTTCCCTGACCACATGGAAGCTCAGAACCAAATTTGCTGCTGGATCACTGTGGCAGTTGAAGACTTCCTGTTGGGGCCGATGGTTAACATGGGCTTCATTTCGCTTTTAGAACATAATCCACACTGACTCAACTCATTTGTAAGAACAGGCCATAAGATGTGTGACCATATAATTATTGTGCAAATCGGACAGAGGGGCGCCGGGGCAGCTGAGTCGGTTAAGCATTCGACTCTTGATTTTGGCTCAGGTCATGATCTCGCAGTTCGTGAGTTCGAGCCCCATGTCAGGCTCTGCACCGACAGTGCAGAGCCTGCTTGGGATTCTCTCTCTCCCTCTCTCTTTCTGTTCCTCCCCCACGCATGCTCTCTCCCTCTCCCTCTCAAACTAAATAAATAAAACTTCCAAAAAAAAAAAAAATGAAAGGTGACAGCAAAAGTAGTTAGCACTGTATTCTCTTTGGAAACATCGTGCTTTATATAGAGTGCTATGTAAATGAACCTTCCACACTTCCAAGAAACAAATGCGCATCTTCAGAAATGGTTTTATTTAAATGACTTCCCATTTTTGAGGAAGATGCTAATGTTTCTTTCGTGGGTTTGGGTCTTTAGGCTGTGACATCACTGTGGGCTCTCTCTGACTGGTACTAAGCACTGTGTACGATCGTGTCATCATTTTTTTTCCTGTCCTGGGATATGGTTTTATTCCACTAATGGAATAAAGAAAACACATAAACCAAGCATCATTATCATTCACAACAATAATGACAACAAAGTGCCTTTTGGTGATATATTGAAAGCTGGTCTTGGGATACGGAGACTTTTTATTTATTCAAAGCTTAATATGGCCGACACCGTGCTAAGTACTTTGCCTATATGGCTTATCATAGATTTTACTCTGCGACACATGTCTGTGATACAGATATGATTTCCTGGTTTTACAGAGGAGAAAACTTGGGATCACAAAGGAAGTTACTTTGCCGGGGTCGCCTGGCAGGTGCGTGGCTCAGTGGGAATTTAGAGTCTGATATCTTCCTGCAGGGGAGTGTTCGCAACCACTAAGCACTCTTAAGTCAGTAAGGTAAGCCGTATTTTAAAATTTTTTAAATCCGTAATGTTTCTTCTCAGCAGAGCCACGTCTTAATCATAAAGTTGGAGAGGGCATTGCATTTTTCAGTAATTATTAACTTAGGAATCGTAAGTTGAAAAGAGGCTCGTTCAAGCCGGAGACCTGATTAATACCAGCCCTTATCTACGAGGCTCGTGAATCCTCCTTGGGAAGGAAGACAAGTTCTTCTTCCGTCTCAGGCCAGGAGGGGGAGGGACCTTGGCTGCACATGGAACAGATTCTCAGGTGGCAGGGGCAGGGAAGGTGGGAGAAAGCTGGTCTCCACAAACTGAGGCTGGTGGGGCTCCTCAGAGGCCAAGGTCGTCAAGGGCTTTGCTCCGTCCAGGGGTCAATAGCCAGGGTTTTAGATTCCAAGAGAACAGGGTCAGATCATACCTGTCTCCCTCACATTCCCTTCTCAGTGCTGGGTGCTTCCCTCTGGCTTTCCCATCTCTGATCTCCAGGATCACGCTAAGCTCTGTCACTCTGAAGACAAGATGGCGTCTAAGATGGCTTCTGCTCTAAATGGCGCCAGCTGAGTTTTCCCAGGTGTCAGGCAGTCCGTCCCCCAAAACAAACTGTGTAGGCCCCTCACGTACCCTCTGTGCCTTCCAGCCCTTCGGCTTCCCATGCTGAATGCTCCCCCCTCTTCTGTCGTTCCCAAAGGTGCTTCCGTCCTTAACGGCCTGGTTTGAGTCATCCAGCTTCTCCCTGTCCTTTTACCTTTTCCTTGATTTCCCATTGGTACCTTTGGCCCACATCCCCCCGGGCCAAAGGGGGATGTTCAGTACTCAAAAATTGGTTCTATGAAAACGTTTAAATTTTTGTAAACATTCCAATTCATATTCATTGTTTTAATTTGAAATTTTTATTATTGTTTTTTAAACTTATTCTTATTTTGTTCTCATTTGTCTCATTATGTGTGTCTCTCTCTTTATCCGGATTTTGTCTTGGGCCTTCCGGACAAGACTTACTTGAAGAGACGCACTTCCCCTCCCTCTGGCCAGGCCAGAGATGTGGCCACGGAGGATACCGTCCTTGGAGGCGTCTGTCTCTGCGTATTCCCTAGGACGGTCCCCGATAATCTCTTCTCGGTGGCCAAGAAAGGGAATCATCATTATGGGTAAAAGCAGAACCTCCATAATTCGATTAAATATCAACAAGAATTTAAGAATAGGGACATTATTCACAGAGCTGACTGTATAGCAGAGCATATAGTCTATGCATTGTCTAGATGACAAAGGATATTCTAGACGAAGTCTTGAATTGCCAAAGCCAAAAATTCATATGGACAGAGCCTATTGACAGAGGCAAAGGCAGGCTTAGTGACAACTGATGAAATCTTTCTCAATGCACAGCTCTTCTGACTTTTATTCTTTCCCCCGAGCAGACCCTTGTTTTCACAGCACATTTACTTTTATTGTTATCTTTGTTTTAAGTTTATTTATTTTGAGAGAGAGAGAGAGAGAGAGAGAGAGAGAGAGAGAGAACAAGTGGGGGAAGAACAGAGAGGAAGAGAGGGAGAATCCCAAGTGGCCGGATGCGAGGCTTGAACTCACAAACCGTGAGATCATGACCTGAGCCAAAATCAAGAGTTGGATGCTTCACCTACTGAGCCACCCAGACGCCCCTCACAGTGCATTTATTGAGAGCTGTATTTCATTTGGCAGTCTTAAATGCAAAAACAGATGTGGGCGCACATACATATTTTAGGATATAATTGGTTTTTTTCTTTTCGTTTTTTTTTTTCCTCCAGACAAATGGCTCCTTTGATGTCTAAGATGATGCCTTTGACAGTGAACTGGTCTATTCACTCAGAAGGGGGTTGTGCTAGTTGCACTGCACACAAAGGGTTCTGAGGGAGTGGGGGCTGGGCGCTGGGATCAGCCTGCCTGCGTTTTGAATTCCTGCTCTGCACTTTTCAAGCTGCATGATGTTTGTTAAGTGACTTCAGCAAGTTCAGCAAGGTGAGGCTCACCGCCACCCTTGGTAAAACGATAGGAACCACCCCGGGGAGTTTGCGAGGAGGCCATGCAGTTCTTCCAGGCCAAGAGCTTGGTGTTCTGGACAGTGAGTACCGGGTCAATGCTAGCCATTTTCCCTTTGGTCAGAAAGCCAACAAGGTTGACAGGTGTCAGAGGAAAGGCACAGGCTCTACAGTCACACCAGCCTGGGGTCTCGTCCTCTGCCTTCTCTGGCGCGTTGTTTCCTGGGATCTCAGCTCCTTCATCTGTAGACAGACGACAAGGTAATGAACGTGTCCAGAGAACATGCGAGTGTTCCCTTTCCCTTTCATCTCTTCATATGGGAAGGCCTTAGAGTTTTCAGTGACTTGGGTCTCTCCACGCCTGTACTCCACCCCACAGGTGAATTCCCCGTTCAGGGTGCCTCAGGCAAGTTGGTCACCTTACAGCCAGGAAGTTGACACAGGTAGCTGCAAGCTTGAGGAAGTCCTGAGGTCAGAGGACAGAGAGCGAGGCAGAGGGGGTTCTTGTGTGGGAGCCTTTGGGGAGCCACCAGGTGTCTAATAAGAAATGAATGTCCCTTTATTGACAAAAGGAAATGTACTTTTTCCCCTCACAGAAGAGGAAGGAAAGGCTGTCTGCTCTGGCCGTGGTTACCAGTGCTGCCCCTCTGACTGGAGGGTAGCTCGGGTGAGGAACGGAGGTGACAAACGCAGGCCTTGGACAGCCTCCCGGATAACTGAACACGGGAGGGAGACAAATGGGTGTTACTGGAAGGAATGACCTAGAACGCAAGACAGGGCATTGCAGCATAGTCTTGCCTGTGTAATGTGCCCCATGGGCTCATGGGCCAGAGTGAGAATCCGGACCAGCTCTGCTTATACTCACCTCCTGGCTGTGGCAAGGGTGGTCAGACTGTGGTACCTCACTTTCTCCCCTCTGTATTTCCCAGAGTTCCCTGTGGTGAGGTTGGGGCCCCTGTGACTGGGTTCTGCTCAATGGAGCACGGACAGAAGTGCCTCTTTCGATTTCTTAAGCACCTTCTCAGGTGTTCCTGTTCTCAGCCTTGGGGATTCAGCAGGAAACACAATCAACGTTAAGCTTCTGCTTTCACGGTGCTTATGTGTTCTGGGAGGGCGGGACAGACAATGGGCCTGAGGAACAAAGAAAGCGTCTACTAAAATGCATGAATAAGTAACATACATAAAATACACTCATTTATAACTTATATGATGTGTTAAATATAAGTCAAACACACATATTTGTATATAATTTCCTAAATATAAGAAAAATGACATATATACGTACATATAGGTATACATACATATGTTGTGTGCATATGTACTACAAAATATGAACATAGTCACACCTGCTAAACCACAAAGTTAATTAAGTAAGGACGATCAGAAGTACTGGAAGAGCAGCTTGAAAAAGGACCCCCATGGAGGTCTCAGCAGGAAAGTGAAACTTGAGTCAAGAAGGGAAGGAAGAGGGGAATCTGCGTGAAGCCGACTGACGCCATCTTGGACAAATCCTCTGTGATGATCTCTCCGTGACCTGAAGCAAAGCACCCTTACCCCTATTCTTGCCTTTTGTTTAGCCACACCTTAAGTATCCCTGTGGGGGCATAGTGTCCCGCTCTAGAGATAATGACTATGGCACATTCATTTTCAAACGCTCTCCTCTTGGGAGTCCCCCGGCCTATACTCCCGGGCTCTCTGGCTGTAAGAGCAGGTCTGACAGGAGGTAGAGTCGTGGAGATCTTGTCTTGAGGAGCCAGGACATGCTTCTGTTTTAAGGTTCCCTTAATAAACTATTTCTTGTCAAGCTACACTTGTCAGCCTTTTCTTTTGGTCTTCTGGCTCTTTCGGCCTTGGGAGGTCATCGTGCATATGTCTTCCCTTTCACAGAACACCCTCCTAGCCGTGAAGAGCATTCCATGGTTTTTATGGCATGAAAAGAGGCCAGCGGCTAGAGTGGAGGGTGGGGATATCACAGGGGAGAGACCAGAGAGGGGACAGAGTTTGGCCACTTTAGGGTCGTTGGCCTGCGGTTGGAGGGAAGAGTGAGATGCGACATATTTCAAACAGTTGCTATTTGGGGAATGAACTGAAAGGAACATGGAGGGCAGGGGTGGGGAGAGAAGCAGGGAAGCCACTGGGGAGGCCCTTCTTGTGTTTCACTTCCTGGCTTGGACCAGGAGGTGGAGTGGAGGTGGGAGATAAAGTAGATCTGGATATATTTTGAAGGTAAAGCCAATGGATTTGCTGATGAACAAAATGTGCGGAGTAAGAGTGAAGGGAGGAGTCAAGGTGGCCCCAGGGGTCTTGCCTGAGCAGCGAGAAGAATGGAGTTGCCATTGCTGAAATGGGAAAGGCTAGGCGAGGGGTTTGTGGGGGTGGCGGTGGCTTATCAAGACCTCAGGTGTGAGATGTCCAGTGGACGGCCAAAGTTTGGGGCAGAGGTCCAGGTGGGAGATGCACAGACAGAAGTCATCAGTGACGGGAGCTGTCACATAGCACTTAAAGCCTTAGGACTGAATGCAATCACTTTTTCGACTTGTCTTCATTCAAGGTAGAGAAGTCACATGTGCAGTGGCAGAAAGGGAATGAGTCAGCTTCAATGACAGTAATTTATCAGGGAGAATGGCCTCAGAGGCAGCATCCTCTGAGGGGAAATTTTCTGGACTTCCCAGCAGAACCCTGAAAGCTTTAAAACAAGCAAACAAAAGAAACACTTCAGGAGAGTTTTCCTAACGTGAAAAAATAAGATAAATTATTTACCGAATCTTTTGGTGGAAGGTACACCTTACAGCGTTGATATGGACATAATAGAAGGTATGGATGTTCTAATGACTCATCCACTTATCCTAATCATAGGCCTTCTTGGAACTCTGGGGTCATCCTAATGCCTGGCTTAGTTCTGAGCCAATTTAATAAAATAAAACAAGATCTCTTCTCCATCGAGAGCTGAATATTGCTTGACAGGTTAACACAGAAGCCACATAATCAAATGCATGCATGCATAGACCAAAGAGAAAATGCAAATACGTTTAAATGACTGGATGTGTAGACCGGAGTGGTGGTCCATCATGACAGATGGAGATAACAGTGACTATTCAGTTGAGGGTTACCATGCTGCAGTAGGGTCCCAATATTCTGCAAATTTTCAAGAGTCTAGAAATCTGGATTTTTATCTGGGAATGCCCAATATTTCAATATTGGCATGTGTTTTTAAAATTGTGTTATGTTTATTTATTTTTGAGACAGAGAGAAGCAGAGCATGAGTGGGGGAGGGGCAGAGAGAGAGGGAGACACAGAATCCGAAGCAGGCTCTGCGCTGTCAGCACAGAGCCCGATGTGGGGCTCGAACCCACCCACTGTGAGATCATGACCTGAGCCCAAGTCGGATGCTTCACCAACTGAGCCACCCAGGCACCCCTGGCATGTTTCTTCCTAAACATTTGCATACATGATGCAAAGCATGTCTTCTGTAGAGATGTAGCTGATTGGACACAAATTTCGACCACTGGCTGCCTGCTTTTGCACAACCATTTCCTGAGAAACTATGTTCTTTGTGGACGTAAGTGAGAGAGAACTACGTATGGCCTGATTGATTTCACCTAGTTGGGCAGGTAGACAGCTCTGCCTTGTGGTGCCATGCTTTGAGCCTGTAAAAGATGGGCCTGAGGCAATGTAGGAGGAAAAGAACATATTTCTTCAGGGACAAGCCACTGAAGATTTCATGGAAGGAGTGGCATGTGAGTTAAACCAAGCTTGAGGGATGAAGGAGTGTCAAGGTGTTAGAAATTTCCCAACTGTTGCGTTTGGTTAATTTAGTCTTAATGATGAAACTGTACTAATCTATTTTTAATGAAGGTGGACTGCTTATCTGTCATTTTTCATTACGATCTATGATCTTTCTCAGCCACTCACTACAACTTTTTAAAAACAGCTTTATTAAAATATAATTTACATGGCACACAATTCACCCGGAGTATGTTATTCAAAGTGTTTTAGTGTAGTCACGGGGCTGTGCAAACATTACCAGAAGGTAACTTTAGGACGGCTTTGTCCCACCTCAAACAGATCCCACACCTGATGGCAGTCATTTCCCCCTTCTTCCTCCCCAGCCCCAGGGGCACCACTCATCTACTCTCTGTCTTTATCGATTTGGACATTTCACAGAAATTGAATCATACCATAAGTGGTCTTTTGTGAATGCTTTCACTCGGCATAATGTTTTCAAGGTTCATCCATGTTGTAGCATTGCATTAGTACATTATCTCTTTTCATTTTCAAAGAATATGTCACTGAAAGAATGGGTCATCTTTTATTTATCCATCCATTGATGGACATTGGGTTATTTCTACCTTTTGACTATTATCAATAACTCTGCTATGAAGAGTGGGGTACACAGATACCACATGTCTTTTTGACTGTAGTCAGCCAGTTGGTATGAACTTGGATCGCTTTCTTGTTTTGACTTTCATCTTTAATAATTTAAGATATAAAAATACTTTCCTGTAGTCGTTGAACACACGTATATTCTTTGGAAAAGTAATTATTCAAATCTATTCCATTAAAAGTTTTTTTTTAATTTTACTTGTGTTTTGATCATTGAGTTGTAAGAGCTCTTCATATAGCTTACTTCAAAGTTCATTATCAGACACATGGTTGTAAGTATTTTCTTCCACTCTGTGGGTCATCTTTTCACATCTTGATGGTGTTCTTTGCATCACAAAAGTTTTTACTTTTGATGATATGCAATTTATCTTTTCGTTCATTTGTTGCTCTTGATTTTGGTGTAGTACCTAAGAAACCACAGCTTGACTCAAGGTCATGAAGATTTACACTTATGTTTTATTCTCATAACTTTATAATTGTTGTTCTTCCAATTAGGCCTATAATAAATTTTGGGTTAATTTTTGTGTATGTGGCGAGGTAGGAGTTCTAAATGATAATTCTTTTGCACATGCCCTGGAACAATCTATTGAAAGACATTCTCTACTGAATTTTCTCTGCACTCTTGTTGAAAATCGATTGAGTGAAAATGGAAAGATTTCTCTCTGGACTCTCAATTCCACTCTGTGACCTCTATGTCTATCCTTTGCCTGCACTACACTGTCTGAATTACATCAGATTTGTATTATTTTTTTATTTCTAATTTTTAAAATGTATTTATTTATTTATTTTAGAGAGAGTACACAAGTGAGGCAAGGGGGAGAGAGAGAGAGAGAAAGGGAGAAAATCTTAAGCAGCCTCCACACTCAGCACATAGCCTGACTCAGGGCCCCATCCCACAGTCCTGGGCCTGGGATCATGACCTGAGCCAAAATCAAGAGTCGGTCGCTCAACCTACTGAGCCACCCTGGTGCCCCAGATTTGTATTAAGTTTTTAAATCAGAAAGTGTTGTTAATCCTCCCACTTTGCTCTTTAAGTTTGTTTTGGCTATTCTTGGTAGCTTGCAATTTCATGTAAATTTTGGGATAGACTACTCAATTTCTGCAAAAAAGAAAAGGCAGCTGGGTTTTGGATAGGGATTTCACTGAATATGTAGACCAATTTGACAATATTGCCATTTTAACAATATTGGGTCCTCCATTCCGTGATAATAGGATGACTTTCCATTGATGCGAGGTTTTTAAAATTTGTTTCAATGATGTTCTATAGTTTTTCAGCACATAAATCTTACATCTAATGTTAAATTTGTACCAAATGATTCTTATGGATGTTATTGTGAGTTCAGTTTTCTTAATTTTATTTTTGGGATGTTTGTTGTTAATGTGTATAAATATAATACAGGGGCGCCTGGGTGGCTCAGTTAGTTGAGCATCCAACTGTTGATTTTGGCTCAGGTCATTTCACGGTTTCTGAGATCAAGCCCTACATCCTGCTCTGTGCTGACGGCACAGAGCCTGCTTGGGGTTCTCTCTCTCTCCCTCTCACCCTGCCCCTCCCCCACTCATGCTCAATCTTTCTCTCTCTCTCAAAATAAATAAATAAACATATATATCTATATATACATATATACATACATATAAACATATACATATACTTATATGAAATATATTCATTGATCTTATATTCCTCAGGTTTGCTGACCTCCTTTATTAACTCTAATGGTGTTTTTAGTGGATTTCATAGGGTTTTCCTCATACAAGATTATGTCATCTGCAAATATAGACAGTTTTTCTTTTCCAATTTGGTTGCCTTACATTACATTCTTCCTGACTAATTACCCTGGCTATAAGCTCCAGTACAAAGCTGAATAGAACTGATGAAAGCAGACATTTGTTCTCGTCTTGTTCCAGACCTTAGGGGGAATATATTCAGTCTGTCACTATTACATATGATGTTACCTGGCGGTTTTTCTTAGATACCATTTAGTGGATTGAGGAAAGTCCTTCCATTTCTAGTTTGTTGAAATACCCAATACCATGAACGAATATTGGGTTTTCTCAAATGTTATTTCTGCACCTATTAAAATGATTGTAAGTTTTTGCCTTTTATTCTATTAATATGGTGGATTAGATTAATTGATTTGCAGATGTTGAACCCAAGTTGTACTCCTGGGAAAAATCCAACTTGCTCATGATGTGTGTGTATATATATATATATATATATACACATATATATACACACATTCATTATATTTATATACATATGTTGCTGGATTTGGTCTCTTAGTATTTTGTTAACAATCTTTGTGTTTACATACATAAGATATTTGGTCTTCTTTGTTATATTTCTTTGTTTGCTTTGGTATCAGAGTATATTACCCTCATAGAATGAGTTGATAAGTGTTCCCTTTTATTTTATGGAAGAGTTTGTGAAGAGATGATTTTATGTCTTATTTGAATGTTTGGTACAAGTTAAATGAAGTAACTCCATCTAGGCCTGGGCTTTCCTTTAATAGAAAGTTTATAAAATTAATAATTCAATCTCTTTATTTTTATGGTCCATTCAGATTTTCTGTTTCTTCGTGAGTAAGTTTCAGTAATTTTTATCTTTCTAGGACTTTTCTATTTCATCTAAGTCACCTATTTTGTTGACACTCTCTATTTTTATAGTACCTTATGATCTGTTTTATTTCTTTAAGATCACTAGCAACGTCACACTTTTATTCCTGATTTTATTTATTTGTCTAATGCCAGAGACTCTTGCTTTTCTTACAAGATTTAGTACATTTTCTTGGGTGGATATCTCCCCCATTTGTTGTATGCCCTTAGGAAGAATTGCAGAGATTTTAAATGATTTTTCCCCAATTTTTTTAATATGGTAAAATACACATAAATTTTGCCATTTTGATCATCTTTAAGTGTATCCATCAGGAGTACTGCATACATTCTTAAATTTGTTAAAATGTTTATTTATTTTTGAGAGAGAGAGAACAGGGGAGGGGCAGAGAGAGGGAGACACAGGAGCAGAAGCAGGCTCCAGGCTCTAAGCTGTCAACACAAAGCCTGACACGGGGCTTGAACCCACGAACCATGAGATCATGACCTGAGCCAGAGTCAGACGTTCAAGTGACTGAGCCACCCAGGCACCCCTATTCTTAAAGTTGTTCTAGCATCCCTACCATCCATATGCAGAGCTCCTCTTACTGGTAAAACTGAATCTCTATACCCATAAAACAGTATCTTCCCATTCTTCATCCCTCAGTTCCTGGAGACCACCCTTCTACTTTCTATCTCTATGATTTTGACTACTCTAACTATCTCATGTACGTGAAATCGTACAGTATTTTGTGATTGGTTTATTTCACTTAGCATAATGCCCTCCAGGTTCATCCTGTTATAGCATATATCAGAACTTCCTTCCTATTTAAAGCTGGAAAGTATCCCATTGTATGTACATGCCACATTCTCCTTATTCATTCATCTGCTGACGGACACATGGATTACTTCCATTTTAGCTGTTATAAATAATTCTGCTATGGATGTGGGTGTACAAAATATCTCTTCAATACCTTACTTTCAGTTCTATTTGATATACATCCAGGAGTGAAACTGTTGGGTAATATGGGAATTCTATTTTTAATTTTTGGAGGAATTGCTGCACTGTTTTCCACCCTTTTACATTCCCACCAATGGTTCACGTGGCTTCCATTTTCTTCACATTCTTGCCAAATGTAATTTTTGCTCTGGGCTTTGTCTTTGATGGTAGCCATCGTAATGCATGCAAAGCGGTATCTCATTGTAGTTTGGATTTGCATTTCCCTAGTGATCAGTGCTGTTAAGAATCTTTTCTGTTGCTCTTTCAGAAATATTTTTTTGTCTTAGCTTTCAAACGTTTGATTACGTGTTTCACGGTGGGTGTCTTTATCTCATTTGGAGTTGGGGGGGGGCTTCTTGGATATTTATATTCATATCTTTCATTGAATTTGGGAACTTCTCAACCACTATTTCTTCAAACGCCCTCCTTTTCCCTTTTCTCTCTTTTCTCCTGGGAATTCTATGATCCAGACTTTGGTCCACTTGAAAACACCACACAAGTCCGCTAGTCCGTTCCCTTTCCTTCAGTCTTTTTTCTTTCTGTTCCTCAGATGGAATAATTTCCATTGTCCTGTCTTCACATTTGCTGACCCTGTTGCCTCCTGACATCTTCTCTACATTCTCTTTTAGTTCTTTGAGCATCTTTACGTAAGCTGTTTTAAAGTCTTTGTCTAATAAATGCACCATCAGCTCTTTCTTTAGGGGTAGTTTCTATTGATTTTCTTTTTTCTTCGAATGGACTAAACTTTCCCGCTTTTCCATATGCCTTGTGATTTTGTTGTTGTTGAAAACCAGATATTTGAATGAAATAATGTGACTCTGGAAATGAAATTCTTCCCCTTCCCCAGGGTTTGCTGGAGTTACTTTTGTTTGTTTTGTTTTGGTATTAATCAATCAACCAATTAAGTTTTCATTGTTGCATGTTGTCTTTGTGTAGAGGGTCAGCCTGAGGTGTAAATTTAAGGTCTTCTATGAGCCTCAGCCTTTCCCCAGGCATGCATGATGGCTTTCTAAATTCTCCCCCTGTATGCAGGTGCTTTTGAATTTCCTAGTCCTTAATGTCTGGCTCCCAAAGCATGAAAAAGAGAAAAATGAGAGGAGGAAATAAAAACAACAGAAGTCTTCCCAGTCCCTTGGAAGTCACTTAAGCCAGAGAGGAAAGGGGTTGCAACAATGACCATAACCACAGCCACCACCTGTTCTTCTGTTCTCAGTGTCAGTGGCTGCAATGAGTGATCAGGAGACTAATATTTGGAGGACAGAGTCCTTACTGCCCACTCTGGCTATCACAAGTTGTGTGCCAGCTGTTCCTGCAATGCATTTGTGGCTGCCTGCCCCTGGGCTGGGGTGGGATATGGGTAGCCACTGGGGTGCTAAGAGCTGAAATTGACCAAAATCAAGTGCAATTTACTATCCAAGCCTTCCCCTGAAGGTTGCAGGCCTTTAGTAGACTTTAGTGTTCCAAAATAGTTACATCAGACAGATTCTATCTGATGCCATTGCTGTCGAGGTGGGAAAGGAGACTCCTGGTGCTTCCTACTCTGCCATCTCCCCAGTCTTCTCTCTCTCTTTTTTTAAAATTATTTTTAATGTTTAGTTATTTTTAAGAGAAGAGAGAGAGACAGAGCGTGAGAGTGGGAGGGGCAGAGAGAGAAGGAGACACAGAATCCGAAGCAGGCTCCAGGCTCGGAGCTGTCAGCACAGAGCCAAAAGTGGGGCTTAAAATCAAACCACAAGATCATGACCTGAGCTGACGTCAGATGCTTAACTGGTTGAGCCACCCAGGCGCCCTTCCCCAGATTCTTCTCTTAAATGGTTTTTTAAAATAATTCTCACCAGCAAAATTGTTGTTTTGCTGGGGAAGGGGTGGAAGGAAGCTCCTTGATTTGCCATTCCAGAAGTCCCCCAGCTTCTACAAAGATCCATAAACATTTCTGAAAATCTGATGCAAGCTCTGTATCTTTTCCCAGAGAAAGTCATGATCACAAAGATAATAAATTTTCATAAAAACACAGGATAATTCTTTAGTCTTCTCAGATTTTAGGAACATTAGATTAAGAATCCTTTAAGATATCTAACATCCCACTTTAATGAAGGTTTACAGAAGGAAAAGCGTGTGAATTTGTACACCATCTTGGATCTCAACTTTGCCTTGTACTAGACTTAGCTCTTCAGTTATGAGGCAAAATGGAAATATAGAGAGTCTGTGTCTGGCCTTGTCTTTGGTAAATAAAGGATGCAGATGTGAGTTTTGTCTAAATAATACAGAATAAAGTGTGTGTGTGTGTGTGTGTGTGTGTGTGTGTGTGTGTGTTTACAGTTAGCCTTCTCTTGAAATACAAAAGGAGAGGGTGATATCTTATATTTCATTGTCTTCCAGGATCAATGGCCTCAATAAAATCTGGCATTGTCATTGCAGACCAATTAAGATGTGCAGTGACATCATCTCTGTCCTTACTTGAGTCTCTTTCTGCATTGTTTACATATTGAACATCCACATTCAGTTCCTTGGAAGAAAGAGTTTCTGTGGGAGGAAGGGAAGCTCCCAGCACATGCCCTCTGAGCTACACACACATCCACCCCAAGAAAGGAGTCTTGCCATCTAATTTGTTCCCAGACATGATTGGGCCAGGTTGACCCCAAGACAGAGAGCATGTAGGCCCGGGGTTCTGCTTTTATTGGGGTTGAGGGTGGAGCCTAGGGCTTCATGGACTTATTCTTTATTGGTTAATTTGAAATTAATGGTCAGTTGTCTACATTATCTCAGTCAACCACGATCTCTAAAACAAAGTATCCTCAATGAGCAGAAGGAGGCCTGGCCCTTTATCTGGTTCTGTGGCTGGCAGTGGATGTATTGGAGACAGGGGTCCTTGAAGTGGATGCCTAAACAATCAAAGCTTAATCAGGCCCTTACATTGCAAAAAAGAAAAAGAAAAAGAAAAAAAAGCAAAACAACTATAAGGGTTTACACTTCAATAACATTTTATTTTTTACTGATTATTATATATTTTTGCATCTTGTAGCTCGATACAAATAGAAATCATTTCATTTATTCTAAGTGCTGCGTGGTAGTCTCTCCTATGATTATCCCTCATTTTGTTTGCTCATTGATGGGCATTTAGATTTTATTTCCTAACTTACTGCTCATATAAGCAATGTTGCTGTGAACTTTTGGTGCGTGTCATTTAATGCATATGAGCGTGAGTTTTTTTCTAGACTCTACACATGGAAACGGAAAAGTGGAATTGGCAAAGAATGTATATTCTCACGTGTACTGAATATTACCAGATGATTCTCAAAAGTGCCAATTTGTCCTCTGAATGAAAATGTCCTTTCTTTACACCTTTACCTCTACCTGGAATTGCAAGACAGACATCTTAACTAGGACTTTGAGGTGTCCATAATCTGGAACAGCGCCGTCCATTAGAAATTTTTGCAAGGACAGAAGTATTCTTGGCGTGCACCGTCCAAGAAAGTAGGCACTATAGTCTCGCAGGCTCTTGAGTGGGGGAAATGTGGTGAGTGTAATCGAGGGACAGACCGCTGAATTTAATTAAATTTGGTTTAATTTTCATGTATATAGCCATATGCAGAACCCTAGATGGAGAGAAAAGGACTCCCCGCACTGATAATACCTGACAAGCGTCAGCAGGGAGAGACGCATTCAATGGCACAAATGTTTAGAGGAAGAAGAGATCACTGTAAGGGAGTGGGGGTAGTTTGGGAAGGACATGTTTGAATCAGGGGTAAGGTTTGTGTTGAGAGAGAAGTCTGAGCAAAACAGTCTGCAGGAGGGCGATGAGATGAATGGATGAAGCAGTAAGTAAAAAACAATCTAAATGAATGATGTGGATATTAGAAAACTTCACGTTTAGAGGATGTTTTATGCAGGCAACACCTGGAAAATATATATATATATATATATATATATGGAGACTTTAAAAATTATTATTACTATTTTTTAAGCAGTTTTTAATACTTGATAATATTTTCTTCTTTTTTAAAGATTGTTAGATTTTATGGCTTTATGAGAACAAGTAATTTAATGAACAATTAAGAACCAGATTTATCCATCATAACACGGTGATTTTCAAGAGTTGAAAAAGTCTAAAGAGAATCTTGACTTGAATAGCAGAAGTTCTAAATAGAAAATCACACAAATAGATTGCTTAAAATTCCTGACTCTGTGTGTATCCTTCAGCAAATCCTTATTATGACACATTACGGATTGATTACTCTAAAGGACCTGCTGTGATCTTAGTCAATACGAAGTGTGAATTATTTAGGAGAAAGGCTTTGTTCTTTCTTACAAGAACACGAGGTAGCCACTAGTTTTCTTTCAAGTAAAAAACAAAACAAAACAAAACAAAACAAAACAAAAGAATCTGATAGAAAGCGTATGCACTAAGGTTTTGATTTAATTTTCCCCTGCTCCTTGATTGTTGCATGTCCAAAGGAAAGTGGAGATTTTCTACACAGTTCCATTTGGTGTGAAGAGAGATAGACTTAATTGCCTTGATGGTTTGAGGGGAAATGGCCTTGGGCATCTAGCTGTTGCTTTGGTTAATCAAAAACAGAAGAGATTATTTTATTCAGCAATCTTGACATCTAGTATGTATTTCCTCTAAACAAGAACATTCTTCCACATAACCAAAACAATCTTATCAAAATCAGGAAAGTAACTAATACAATGTTACCATCTAATCTTCAAATTCCATTAAAGTTTTTCAAATGTCCCAATAAGGTCCTTTATGGTGAAAAGGTGTAATTCAGAATCACCCATTGCCTTTAGTCATGCTATCTCTTTAACCTATTCCATGCTGGAATAATTCTTCATCGGTTCCTGAAGGTCATGCTCTTGACGTATTTGAATACTGCGGGCCAGCTTTTTACAACGTGCCTCAAGTTTGATTTGCCTACAATGGCCTCATGATTTCATATTACACATTTTTAGCAGGAATATCTGAAAACTGATGCTGTGTTCTTCTATGGTATCTGTGACAGCTTGCGCTTTCCAACATGGCTTCATAAAGCTCTTGCACCCACGTGCTAGCCTTACAATGTGTTGCTGATTCCTCTCCCAATGAGAGGTGGGATCCAGGTTTGTTCTGTTTATTTGTTTGTTTGTTTTTTATATTGATGAGTCTGTGACTATGAAGGAACTGATGACAAGTATCTTCCAGTCAGGTCATAAAAAGCAATAGAACTTCCTCCTGGTGGATTTGGGATGCTCACTTTTTTTTTTTTATAAACATTTATTCATTTTTGAGAGAGAGACAGAGCATGAGCGGGGAAGGGGCAGAGAGAGAGAGGGAGACAGAGAATCTGAAGCAGGCTCCAGGCTCTGAGCTCTCAGCACAGAGCCCGACGCGGGGCTCGAACCCACGGACTGTGAGATCATGACCTGAGCTGAAGTCTGCCGCTTCACCGACTGAGCCACCCAGGAGCCCCTGAATGCATTTTTCTATATCCGGTGCTGAGCTCATAGCGAGCACTTCAGAAGTTGCACATAGTGAGTGAGTTATATTTAAAACATCTTTATAAATTATACAATGCCATAGAGGAGATGGCTCTGACTCGAATAAAGACTTCCATGTCTCTGAAATAGTCAAGTATTTATTAATATATTTTTCTAGGTAAAGCCATTTTGGAAACAACCTCTAGCACAGTCCCCGGCTGAGGATAGGTGCCCAATAAACCTGAATAACCAGATGAGTGGAGGTACGGATGGCTGGATGGATTAATCAGTAAATGCTGAGTAGAAGTTCATGAAAGAGGATATTCTGGGTGGATTTAATTTTTCAGACCTCGCACAGATGGACGCCCCTGAGAGTTTCGTGGGAATTCAGTGAGGGGAGTACTTGGCTAGCCCCCCAGTACCGCGGAGGTGAGGGATGTGCCAGTCGTTCAGCTGAGCGGATTGTTGCGATGTCATAAATGGAGAGTTTGGACCGAGAATTGTTACAGAGTCTGAGAAACCGAGTATGATTATTATGCTGGTAATATGTGCAACTGTTTTGCAATATATTACACCATAAAATCCAAATTTCCAAGCATGGTATTCAAAGTGCTTCCCCATCCGGCTGGAACCTATATCTGCAGCTTTATCTGGCACTTTCCACGCTGTCCCATTCCCTCTCTTTTATATGGCTCCGAGTGGCACATTTCTCTTTCCTCGGTATTTTTCTTCTCTTGCAAACTGGAAATAATAATAACGTCCCCGAATCTCCTATTGGATTGCTGAGACTAAAATCATACAAAACATAGCAATCAGTAAATGTAACTTCGTTTATCGCATATGTACTGATTACCTAACTCCTTCCATAACCTGCCAAAGGCATGGGGGATGAATAGGTCACAGTCCCATGCTTGCCCTAAAATGAGGAACACACACATTAAAAGTGACCATGACCATTAAAAATGCCTGGATGGCTCATTCTGTTAAGTGTCCAACTTTGGCTCAGATCATGATCTCACAGCTCGTGAGTTCGAGCCCCACATCTGGCTCTGTGCTGATAGCTCAGAGCCTGGAGCCTGCTTCGGATTCTGTGTCTCCCTCTCTCTCTCTACCCCTCCCCCACTCGCACTCAGTCTCTCTCGAAATACAAAATAATAATAATAGTAAAATTAAAAAAAAATGGCCATGCCCAGTACAGTGTTGTAATGGCTATCAATCTGCACTGTAAATGTTGCTGGTGCACAGTTGGCTAGTATTATTTTTTTTCTTGACAAATATATATTGAGCACCCACTAAGAGCTAATTTAGTTGTTGGTGTTAACATAGTTCAAATGAAACAGTCTCTGTTTTTCATAGAACTTATTTAAGTACAGTGAAGAGGCAATAAATAATCAAGTAGATAAATAATGTAATCGTACTTGGAGAGAAATGATTTGAAGGAAAAGAAAGCAGAGTACGGGGACAGGCCCTAATAAGAGCGAGGAGGGCCAGTGCATTTGTCTTAAGGAAAGAAAGCCCCTCTGAGGAGGAAACCTTTGAGAATGTCGGATGAAACGAAGGATCAGAGACTTCTAAGTAGTGAGTAGGGTGGCCAAGGACACAGTGAGTGCAAAGGTCCTGAGGCAGATGTGTTTCTGAATTACAGGAACAGCAATAATTCAAGCCATCGGGACGGACTGGGTGGACCATGTGATAGGAGATGAAATCGGGTACCGGCAAGTTCCCCAACATGGAGGACACTGTCCATATTAAGAGAGGCTAAATTTTGCTTGCAGCATGATTGAGTGCCTTTATTGGAATTGTCAAGGGGGAGTGTCATGATTTGACTTATATGTTCAAACGAAAACAGGAGAGGAGCTAGAATGGAGGCTGCCGCGGTATCTGGAAGGGACGGTGGTGGCTTGAACTGACGTGCAGTGATTGGAGTGGTTGAGAAGTGGTCGGATGCACAAGATATGTTGGAAGTAACTGGAGAGACTTACTGATTGATGGGGCACGAAGGATAAGAAAAAGCAATCAGTGTTTTTGACCTGATCAACTAGCTGTCAGGTGGGCAGTTGGATGCATGAGTCTGGAACTTGGAAGCCGTCCTGGTTAAAGATATAAATGTGAGAGTTACGGGCACGTATACGGTATCGAAAATCATGGGGCTGCTTACGTAGGAAGAGTGCGTGGTTAAAAAGGGGAAGAGTGAAAAGGCCAAGCCCAGAATATACCAATATTTATGGGTGGTGGAGAAGGAGTGGGCAGCAAGGGAATCTGATGAGAACAGAGTTCTTCCTCAGGAGATGAGAGAAAGCCAAGAGGTGGCGATTTCCCAAGCACCAAATAAGAAAATGTTTCCGGAGGGATGGAGTGATCAATCCTGCCACTTTATCCTGAGACTCTACGGTAAGGATTGTGTTGGGATCATTGGTTCTGCCGGGCTGGGGGTTTGCCAGTCGCTCTGACAATGGCAGTTTCATCGTAGTGGTGGGAATAACATCCTCACTGCAGTGGGTTCAACACAGAATAGACGGTGAGGCAGGGGGGAAGTGAAAACAGACGAGTATCCTCATGGCTCGGGTCATTGATTCTGCCATCAGTTGTATTGAAGTCAACAAAAACGGTGATCAGGAGAGATGATGGAGAGAGAGCTGGTGACCACGTGTCAACTTCTTCCAGGAGTGAAGAGAAGTGACTGGGTCGTGGTTGACGACTGCCACAAAGAAGGATGGGGGTAATAGCATCTGAGGGCATGCATTTTGATGGGGCTCTGACGGAGATGTTGACAGACGGGAGGAATGGTCTCTTGAAACAGCAAGAAAAAAAGGGAACCTGCACCCTGCGTGTGTGCCCTGTGTTAGTATGTGGGCTGTGGGAGAAGAGAAAGCTATTCCTTTTGAGAAGCTTCAGGGGAAGCTCAGGACAACAGAAAAAGGAATCCATAAGGCAGGGACAACCAGGGAATGCTTCATGGAAGAGGTGATACTTGAAGTGAACATTGACGCATGCGTAGAGGCTTCTCCGGCTGATGGCCAGGGAGGGCCACTTCATGCAAAGAAAAGGGTACAAATAAACTCAGGTCTGAGAGACAGCAGACAGTATCTAGGAGAATCTGCATTTTAATCTGTGCAGATAATCAAGATCAAACACAACTGAGGCATGGAATACAGATGAGGATGTTCAGGTAGACGAGAAGCCTGGGGACACACTTTAAGGATCTTTGCAACTATAAAGTATTATTTTTTTATTACTGTTACTGATACAGACTAGACAGTAAATAAATATTTTTTAATATTTATTTATTTATTTTTTTTGAGCGAGAGACAGAGACAGAAAACAAGTGGGCTAGGGCAGAGAGCGAGGGAGACACAGAATCCGAAGCAGGCTCCAGGCTCCGAGCTCTCAGCACAGAGCCCGACGCGGGGCTCGAACTCACGAGCTATGAGACCATGACCTGAGCCGAAGTCGGCCGCTCAACTGACTGAGCCACCCAGGTGCCCCCTAAATGAATATTTTTTATGTAAATGAGTCAATCAATGAAGAAACCCAGCCAATATCAATCAAGCACCTACCATATCCTGGGCCCTGGGTTACATGCAAACACTGACAAAGTTACTTCTGGCACCGAGCATATCGTAGGTGCTGCTAACCTTCTCATGTCCTGGGGAAGAAACACACACAGAGAGATCACGTGTCTCACCCAAAGCGATTAAAGTAGTAAAGTGTGGACTGGACTTTGAAGTCAGCACTTCCAACTCGAGAGACAGGTCTTAACCATTGCTGGAATGGATCCGTATCAGAGGCATTATAAGACAAAACGAGGAACCAAGAGGTCTGGATTCTAGTCTTTGGTCTTTTACTAGCGAGCGTGGGAACAATATCAGGACCGCACTCCCCCTCTCAAGAACTCAGTAAATGAAAAGCCTTTACACGAGATTAGCCTGTCCTACACCCGTTCCGTGGGGCTTCACTGAAAACGATTCCAAAGTCAACTAGATCAGAGACAGAATACACCCCGCCCCACATTTAGACATTCACAGCGTTTCCTTGGACGCTGAAGACTCTGCCAAGATCTGCAAAGAAACCAGCGTTCTCCAAACACGTGTGTCTTCGCCATGGGTTATTGTGAGAATCAGAGGCCAAGTCTATAGAAATGAACCAAAGATGTATACTCTGATAGGGGTAAGCCATGTCTGAAGCCATATACCTCCTAAAGTGGTAGAGACAGCATTGGAATCTAAGACTGTTGTCTACAAACCCTGAGCTTTTGTTGCTGTATCGCAGTGTCCCTCTGGAAGCAGTCATGACGACAATCTTCATAATTATAATAGTGCCTTTACGTAAAGTAGGGGTTGGTGATCTTTTTCCGTAGAGGGCCAGATGGGAAGCATTTTAGACTTTGCCAGCCATACGGGCTCTCTCACGGTCACCTGTGGTGGTGCTGACCTGGGGGGGTGTTAAAGCAGCCATAGATAAAATGCGAAGGGCGGGCCTGGCTGTGTTCCCGTACATTTCCTTTATGAAGACAGGTGGCTGGTCAGATTTGTCCTGTGGGCTGTAGTTTGCTGACCTGTGATACAATGTTTGCAGTTGACCCATACTCTCTTGCTCTCGGTTTACCTGAGCTTCTCAGCCACTGTGTGAAGAAGGCACTATTCATCCATTTTACGGATTAGGTGACCAAGGTTCAGGGAGGGAGGGATTTATCCACATTCACACGGTGACGTCCACGTTCGTAAAGATGCTGGGCACTTGCGAGCAAAAGAACGTACACATCGTGCTTTCCACTGCTTCACAGAATGTTCTGAGATCAAGGACTCTGTTTCTTCATGTTTTCATGACAAAGTGTCCAGACATAATAGATGTAAAATAAATGACTGTCGCGTGGGGGCTGAAAGCATGCCTAGGTTAGAACCAAATGCTCCTTCTGGACGTGCTATTCTGCAAATTCGTCCAACCCCACAAATTGGCAGCCAATCTGAATGTATTTGCATACAATTGTGCCCTGAGTTGTAAGACCTGATCTTTGCCCTCAAGAAGGTGATAGGGCATTAACAGGCTGTGTAGCGGGGGAACGGATGACAAAGAGTTGAGGAGCGAACCGTTTCCTGTTTGCCTTTTCTTCAGCTGGCCTGGATCCCTCCACCACCTAGGAATTACCTCTCTCTATGGTTGGGGATCTGGGCCTCAGAACCTGCCCAAGACTGCACACCTATTTAGCCGTCTGTCAGTAGGAGGCCAGCCTTCACCAGGCTGGAATCATCAGGGCAGGCTGAGCGTCCGAGCTGGCATCGGAGACGGATGAACTTGGCTCACGTTCACAGGGCTGGTACCTATCCAAGCGACCGCTTCAGAATGCACAATAGGAAGATGAAGAAGGCTGTTTCGTACTGGCTGGAAAAGTGGACAAAGTTACCTAATGCCGTAGTCCCCTTTGAGTCGCCATAACAAGATCATGCAGACTGGGCGCCTTGTAAACAACAGACATTTACTTCTCAAGTTCTTGAGGCCGGAGGTCTGAGATCAGGGTGCCGGCATGGGTGGGGGTCTGGTGAGAACCTGCTTCTGGGACTTCTCACATGGGGAAGGGACTAGCGCACTCTGGGGAGTCTCTTTTATAAGGACACTAATTCCATTATGAGGCTCCACGCCCATGACCCAATCACTTCTCAAATCCCCACTTGTAGTCACCTTTCGAGGTGAGGATTTCAACACATGAAGTATTGGCGGGGGAACACAAAACATTCAGACCACAGCGCCTTAGTCTTAAGGGATGGATGACCTTTTGATTGGTGAGTGAGGGTAAAGGGCATTACTCAGGTTGGGGCACAAAAGGGAATAAACGGAGACATATGCCGACGGTTAGCATGAAGTGGTACATAGTTCACACATTGGCGAATATACATACCTTCATTCATTCATCAGGGTAATAAATCCGTGTCGAGCACCCACACCATGATCCAGCACGACAAACCCTGGAAGCTGGGGCTCTGATCTCCACGTACCGGTGAGGAAACGGATGTTCCCGGAAGTTGCCTGTAGCCCCTAATGTGCAAAGAGAGAGGATAGAAATGGAATTAAAGGCCGGGGCTCTGAGTCCAGATGCACTGAGGACGAGGTGGGGCTGGGCTGCTGCAGTGGTTGATTGAGGGATAAGACAACCGGAGAGTAGGCCAGGAGATGGATAAAAACAGCCTTTTGAAGGATGTGCAGTGAAACAGATGGTCCACGAGCGCGAGGGCGGGAAATCAGCCAGGATGAAGGCTTCAGAACGTTCTGTTGGGGCCCGTTTCTTAGAGACCATAGACTCTGTCCAGGTAACTGGAAGATTGGGGTTTAGTGTGAATGATGATTCCAAGAATATTTTCTTCATTGCTGCGGAACAACTTATATGTATTAAAAAAGAAAAAAAAACACAAACAAACAAACAAAAAAACAATTTTTTTATAAAAAAATTTTTTAAGTTTGCTTATTTATTTTGAGACAGAGAGACAGAGACAGTGGGGGCGAGGGGCAGAGAGAGAGGGAGAGAGAATCCCAAGCAGGCTCGAATGGGGCTCCAACTATGAACTGTGAGATGATGACCCGAGGTGAAACCAAGAGTGGATGCTTAACCAACTGAGCCCCCCCAGGGGCTCCCCCCCAAAAAACATTTCTTTGATGAGGGAAGGGAGGTAAATTCAGACCATCCTTCTTGAATCAACATGGCCCTGGAGTTAGAAGATGGTTCTGGGTCTGGCTGTGACGCTAATTAGCTTTGTGACCCTCTCCATCACCTTCTTTTTCCGGTCTCGGTTTGCTTCTCTAGAAGACGAGATTTGACCAAACAAGGTAGCGTCTCGCCATTGTTTACAGCTTGGTTCTGGAGTCCGAGAAAGTGTGTCTTTGCACGACTGCAGAAGCATCTCTGTCTCGGTGTTTCCTGAGTCTGTGAAATAGATGTGTGCTCCTGGGAAGCGTAGTGTTAGTATCCGGTGACAGAATGAATATCATGTATTTAGCACCGCACGTGGAATACACTGAGCGATTAACATGTTACAGAAGAATCATGAACAAGTCAAGTCATATTTTCATAAGCTACTACGATATGGTTATTGTTCCCCGGGGTGTGTTCCTGTCCCCTTGAGGCAGGCATGCGGCTTTACCCTAACTTGCGTTCTGAGCGGTGTGCAATGCAAAACCTACTGTACTCCTTGGAATTTCCTTTGCAATGTGACAGCATCATTAACGTGATGGCACAAATGATAGGTTAAAACTCTCGGGGGCTGGGGGTTGCAAAATACGTCCATGAGTATTTTCTTTCGAAAAACAAGCTTTCTAAATATCCTCGGGTCTTCTCTGTGTTCAGAAGTAATTAATGCTTGGGACATAATTAAGTCTCTATTAGTCAGATGACTTTCTTTTTATGGCATTGATATTTTGCATGGGTTGTCAGACCACGGTCTTAGTATTTTTAAATACGGAGCACCAAAATAAGCAAACAATAGACTATGTCAATACAACACAGGTTTTGTCTAAAATCTACATTGTGTTTAATTTCTGCTGTTTAAGAAGTGGTCAACAAGTTCAGAAAGAATGCCACCGAGTATGTTTTTTATTATCAATGCCCGTGATGAAAACACACACACGCACACGCACACGCGCACTCACTCACTCACACGTTTGTGCTGATGAGCTCCCCATAAAAGCTATTCTTGGACCTTTGCCTGAAGTTCTTGAGTCTAGTAGCCCTGTGTTATCCAATATGGCAGCCACTAACTACATGTGGCTATTGAGTACTTGGCATGTAGCTAGCTCAGACTGAGATGTGTTATGAGTATCAGTATATGTTGGATGTTGAAAACTTAGGACCAAGAATGTAAAATATTTCACTTATAATTTTTACACTTCTCATATGTTACAATGGCAATATTTTGAATGTACTAGAATTTAAAAATTCACCTGTTTCTTGGTATTTCTGTTTAATGTGGCTACTAGAAAATTAAAAGTACATGGGTGGCTTGCATTATGTTTCTGTTGGATGGTGCTGGTCTGGTCTGGTCAGCTGCTTTAAGGAGCTTACGATCTTACTGCTCTCAAGATATTTAACATATCAAAAACTTATTGTGGCCATGCATGGCCACACACCAAGCTACATGTACTATTATTTGAGGTCAAGCGATGTTTTTGTTGTTGTTTGTCTTGCATTGTTTTTTTTTTTTAATTTTTTAAAACATTTTTATTTATTTTTGAGAGACAGAGAGAGACAGAGCACCAGCAGAGGAGGGTGGGGGCAGAGAGAGAGGGAGACACAGAATCCGAAGCAGGCTCCAGGCTCTGAGCTGTCAGCACAGAGCTGGACACAGGATTCCAACCCATGAAATGTGAGATCACCACCTGAGCCCAAGTTGGACACTTATCCGACTGAGTCACCCAGGTGCCCCTAGATTTCCCTTCCTTTCTAAGTGGACAGCCATTATTATTTGCCTTTTTTTCCAGTATACTCTTAGGGTCATAAAAACAATTGTAATGATATAAAATACTTTTTAAAAAAATTCACTATGGTTAACATACAGGGTTATATTAGTTCGGGTGTACAATATAGTGATTCCACGATTCTCCACATTAGGCAGGGCTCACCACAGTGAGTGTACTTTTAACCCCCTTCACCCATTTCACCACCTCCTACTTCCCCTCTGGCAACCACCAGTTTGTTCTCTATATTTAAGAGTCTGGTGTTTCATTTATCTTTTTTTTTTGTTTGTTTGTTCATTGTGTTTCTCAAATTCCACAGATGAGCAAAATCATTTGGTAATTGTCTTTCTCTGACTTATTTCACTTAGCATAATACACTCTAACTCCATCCATGCCATTGCAAATGTCAAGATGGTTCCTCAAAAAATTAAAAATAGAACAACCACCTGATCCAGTAATTCCACTACTGGGCATAACTTTTTAAAAAATGCCTACTAAATACCAATTACTGAAACAAGCACTTGACATTTATTATTTTATTATAAATGGAAATTATAAACTCTTCTAATAGAAGTCATAATTCTTTAAGACTTGGGCTGTGTCTTATGACAGAGAAGGTCTTACAAATAATTATGGTGTTTAGTAAATATTTTTTGGATGGATAGACGAATGCATATGCATATAAACGGTGCTTCTCAAACCCTGGAGGGCACAATGGGATAAAGTGCGGGGGTTACTCTGCAATCTGATCAGTATATTCAGGAACAGGGGGTAAAACATACCATATCTTCCAGAAAGCATACATTGTATTTAATGGCAGGTAATTTACACCCATTTTTATATCAAAGAAAAAATTGGGAGTATGGTGGGAGAGACTTAAAATCCCATGAATTTTTAAGACACAACAAATAGGGGACTTCAAAAGAATGCCGCCCTCGCTGCAGACTTTTTCAGGCTAAGTTCTCAGCCTCTGACACCTTTACTCATACCCCACCAGCTGGTTCTCGTTTATGCCTCGGTAGAAAAGTTTGCCCAGGACTGCTAGAAGGGAGCTATCATCATCGTTACTAATATAGGCCCCATCGTGGCAGGCACCGCAGGGGGGTCCTGGGGCTACCCCCGCGCTACCAGAGCTAATCAAGCCAGCAGGGACCAAAAGCCTTCTTCCTGGGGGGTGTGGTGGGATAAAGAGTTGATTTCTACCTTTCTGCTTTTCACACGCTCACATTTTTACTGTAATGTCACAGTAAGACCCAGAATCTCCAATACTGGCACTTAAATTCTCAACATTCCCATATTCTCGAGGGCTTTTCCATCTCCCTTGGCACCACAAGGCTGCCCTCGGAGGTGATGATGCTCTCTTTTGGACCAAGCATCATCTTCTGCGTGTCTTTTGCCTGCAAAGGCCTTGGCTCAGCCGATTGGTTAAGCAAGAGGAGGATGCATGTGAATTTCGTTCACCCCGTGGGAGCCATAGTGGGGATGTCCTCTCAGGCTGCTCTCCAGGCTTCCTTCCCTCCCTCCCCCGTTCCTCCCCATGGGAGACCCTGCCTCTCTGATTGCTGAGTTTGGTGGCAGGAGCTAAGCATCACTGGCAAGCTCTTCTGCATTTGGTTGATTTGTTTATTTATTTAGATTTTATTTTTATTCAACCGCTGCACCCAGGGTGGGCCTTGAACTTACAACCCCGGGATCAAGAGTTGCATGCTCTAGTGACCGAGCCAGCCAGGGGCCCCTCTCCTCTGCATTTTGGGACACGTGTTCTGGTCAGCTCCCGGTCACACTGTACAGGAAGGCCCGGAGGGCCCATCTGCACAGGTGGCTGTTTGTGCTTGCGTTTGTGCAATTCAGGGACAGTGTTAGATCCGAGTCCATGTTCTTCGACCCTGATTTAATAAGCAATAGAACTGATTATTTGGATCTTCATCTGACTGATTCTTGGGTCTTTCTTATGCTCATTTTCAAACTCAGGAGGGAAAGAGGGAAGTTATTGGTGAGCTTCTCAAGTCTCCACTGGACCTTGATGATCTCATCAGGGAGCAACAAAGAGGAGCAAATCGAGTCTCATTGTATTTAAGGTCTGGGTTTTTAAAAATACCAACTTTCCTTCTGCTTGGGGTCTTGGGCTACTGTCTTGCTGGCCTCTTTTATGCCAGGGATGTCCTTAATTCTACCAGCTGGAACATACTTAGGATTCCATGGAGTCCCCACCTCTAGGTCTAACCCAGTAGAAACTCTCAGAGCTAGTTTTCTGCCTTGGGTTTGCCTTGGGCCACAGGAATTGCACCAGCGATAAACAGCCCTCCTGGAGAAGTTATATCTACGCGGCAGGGGAGTTGGGAGAGACCTATTAGGTCAAATTCAAGATGGCGGGGCCTAAGACCCTGGCAGAGACAGAGACAAGTGACATGAGGGTCCTTCTACCACTTAAAGGGTCACCTTAAATCTAGCTGCAAATCTTGCTCTTGTGTTCGTCTTTCTTCTCCCATCAAAACAAATCTGCATAGAACGTGTTCCTGAAGGGTTGAAGTAAAATCAAGTAAATGAAGTAAAATGAAGTAAAATGAAGTAAAAATTCGAAGTTAGTGCCAGGTGGAGAGGGGGAACAGAGACCAGAGACATGAACCTTAAAATGGAGTGGCTTGAAGGGGACCCTGCTATCTACTTATTGTAAATCTTAAAAGCCATAAGCATTACTTGTAGTATCTTACAGATTCCAAAACCCTCAGAGGTTGGAAACAATGTCAAAGATTTTTTTTTTTTTTTTTTTTTTTTTTTTTTTTTGCTCATGATGGAGAGATAAGCATACAGGGAATGGGACAGAGAACCATTGGCTTAGCAGCTACTATTTGCTAACAAGTGAGGACCACATTCTACTGTGTGAATGTGGCTCTCAGAAAGTTATTCAAGATCATTGACATTGACTCAGTGGTTTTGTGGAGCCTCGCTTGGGGTCCCCCCAAGAGGATGGTTGGGGCCAGTGAAGGGATTAGATCTCCTGGGTCCAAAGCAAGGCCCGTTGGTCTTTCTTTCTGTGATGACCATACTTACAAAATGAAATAAAATGCAGAGATCATATGTTGCATTACAGTAACGTTACAATTTCTACTGAGTTTTTACATTTTTTTTACCGTGATGCTGAAATTCCTTATGTGATTCTTGATGACTATATCTGTATGATTTAATATTTAGCTAAAAGATTTAATCTAAGTATAAATATGGAAAAAGTTTAGCAAATGAATATGGAAAATGTAAATAAATCCTCAGTTGAAAATAATCAAGGCAAAAAAGATTGATCTTTTTACTGAGACAGTTTGTTCGCTTAGAGAACCCTTTTATAAAAAGTGATCATAATTTCTATTTGGTTATAAATGATGATACAAACCACCATTGGCCTTAAATCTAAGGAGTCAGATAGAAGACATGAAATGCATCATCTTCCAAATTATAACATTAAACTTTCAGAAAAACATGTGCGTTTATCTTTCTGTATAAAACCCCTTCCACGGCTTTATTCTCCTTTCGTTTATCATTCCACAAATCCTATTTTCCCTTTTTTTTAAAAAAAAAAAAACTTCGTACAGCAAAGTTGGCTTATTTGGATGTACAGTTCTATGGATTTTAACACATTTATAGATTTGTTTAACCACCACCAAAGTCAGGATTCAGAATAGTTCCATCATCTGAAAAACTCCCTTGTGTGACCTTTATTTAACCACACTCTCCCCCATCTCTAACGCCCAGTAACCATGGATCCATTTTCTTCTTTGTTTTTTTAGAATTAAAAGTTTAGATTTAAAAACAAAAATTACTTCTAAAATTTATATTAACAAAACTCTGGGAAGAAAGGGCATGATCTAGGCAATCCAGCATCAATAGACTTTTACAAGAATTAATTTTATTCTGGAATTCTTCTAACAAGCCTTTGTCAACTGGGAATCTTCCTCCTCACTTTCTCCCAAAGCCACTCCACAACTGACATCCTTTTATGTGCGTAGGGAACAGGTTAATTCACTGCATGTGGGATGTTTTAGGGTGTCAGATCTTATTTCTTCCAAATAACCAATTGTAAGAAACGGACAGATTCATTATTAAATAAGAACATACCCTAAAACAATGTTACACAAATTTTTATATAAGGAGTTCCATGAAATAATGAAAAAGTGGGAAGAACCCACACGTCCACCAGAAGGACATGCTACTAATAAAATGTGATACTGGGGTGCCTGGGTGGCTCAGTCGGTTAAGCGTCCGACTTCGGCTCAGGTCACGATCTCGCGGTCTGTGGGTTCGAGCCCCACGTCGGGCTCTGGGCTGATGGCTCGGAGCCTGGAGCCTGCTTCCGATTCTGTGTTTCCCTCTCTCTCTGCCCCTCCCCTGTTCATGCTGTGTCTCTCTCTGTCTCAAAAATAAATAAACGTTAAAAAAAAAAATTTAAAATGTGATACCTATAGATGACAAAATACTTTAGAGCAATGAAAATAAAATCTGAAAATATTACAGGAGATAAGAAATTGCTCAGGGTATAGCGTCAAGGGAAGGATGCTTGTAGTTTGATGGAGTAAACCAGAGGCATATTTGCACATATAATAAAGCATGGCCAATGATGGTCTTCTCACGGAGGACTCATGAACAAGTATTGTTCCTTGTATCATTTTTCTTTTTCAAAGGGTATGCAATGATTCAGTCTTATCTACATCATTAGATATAAATTAATAACTCCTAGTCTGCCATTTTTGAGCTCTTATCAGGGGTGTCACAGGGTGTTTTTTTTTTTTTTTTAACATGTCAAGTAGTTTTTAATCCCCACTTACCCAATTGAACACTAATCCAGATGTTATGAAGGTAGATGTGATTCAAGTCTAGAATCAGTTAACTTGAAGTAAGAGAGGTTTTCCCTAGAGAGTCTGGGTGGGTGGGCCCATCTCATCAGACGGAATGTCTTAAGAGCAGAGCTGAGGTTTCCCTGAGGAAGAAGAAATTCCATCTGTGTTGAGTATCTTTATCTCCTGCCCCAGAGTCTCATTCTTCCCTTCCCGGTGGTCAGTTCTGATTTTGGACTTGCCTAGCCATCCTCCACAATCACATAAGCCATTCTTTGCACTAAACATCTTAGTGTACATTTCCCCTACTGTTTCTGATTCTCTGATTGGACCCTGCCGGATAAAATAGGGGAGGAAGTGTACCAAGCATTTGATAAGCAATCACACAGGGATTACACACTACTATTCTCTGCCATGTTTGTATTTCCTCCAGAAGCTGACCCTAAACCAAGATGAATGGTATATTCAAAAGGTAATCCCGGGAAGTGCGAGTAGGGGAGAGGGGAAGTAAGACAAAGAAAGGAAGGCAGTAAATAACCGTATATCGTCAAGCAAGTTAACCTTGTGGGCAACTAGCCGTTGGAGAATTCTGGGACACAGCGTAAATTGCTTCAGAGTTATCTCAACCAAGGGATGATTGCGAATGGGTTTAGCTACTACCCTCCAGGCATTGCTGGGCCAGGAGGCTTTCTGGGCCAGCCATTCTGCGGTGCTCAGGGCTTGCTCTGCCCTTGAGCCCTGGCACCTCTTCGCCCAGGAAAAACACCCCGACAGGACCTCCGGGGATGGTCTCTAGGTCTCTGTGAAAAGCAGAGTCTGAGAAGTGGTGATGGCGGGCGCTCATTGATGGCATCTGCTGGATTTTCCTCATTTAAAACAAACAAACAAACAAAGAAACAAACATGTTTTTAATGTTTACTTTTGAGAGAGAGAGAGAGACAGAGTGTGAGTGGGGGAGGGGCAGAGAGAGAGACACACACACAGAATTAGAAGGAGGCTCCAGGCTCTGAGTTGTCAGCACAGAGCTCAACGTGGGGCTCGAACTCGTGCACCGTGAGATCATGACCTGAGCCGAAGTCGGACGCTTAGCCGACTGAGCCACCCAGACACCCCTGGATTTTCCTCACTTTTACAGATGAGAGAACTGGGGCTCGACAATGAATTAATTTGCCCAAGGTTAAATAGCTGGTAAGACTCAAAATCTGTTTTAAAAATTCTCTTAAATGTTTACAGTATATAACTAAAAGTAAAACTAAAGCTAAAATATATTAATAATAAGTATAAAAATAATATATACTGTGTAGTGATTAATATACAACAATATATAACATATAATAATAAATCAGTGCCAAGAGTAACCTTTCTGCCAATGGTTAGATTGGCCTTTACCATTCCTTCTGTTGGGTCACACTAATTTTTAGAAGTGTTGGCAATACCTGTTTCCTCTCCAGATCAACTCAGTTTCTTAAATTTTTTTGAGCCACCCGTAGCTCTCTTTCCCTGTTGGTAAACACCTCGGGGTGTGCTGTGAGCACATGAGCAGAGGTGGGAGAAGTCGGCGGCTAGAAGCGTCGGTGTCTAGGTGATGCTTCACAATGAGGACCTGAAAAGATTATTGCAGACACTGGCTTCTCCCTGCCTTTTCCCTCCTCCGGCAGTTTATTTTGTCATTCATTTCTCTCAACGCTGAGCTCATCTGCATCATTGTGATAAATGTCTGAGAAATCTTTCCTCATTTTGGGAGAGATTTGCTGCACTTTCTGAGTGCTGTTGAAGAGAAAGGAAATGACATGTACTAAATACTTTGTGTTCTATACTGGATGAGGCACCCTAAGGATTTTCTTGTTTAATAAGTTGAATATCAGCATCTCTGTTATATAGGGAAAGAAGCTGGGGCTTGGGTAGACGGGATATGTTCCTTAGGGACACGCAGCTGACAAGTGGCTGAGCTGAGATGCAAACTCGGGACATCGATCTTCACAGCAAACGTTCTTTCCGTCAAGCCACGAGTAGTGCCTGACCCAAAGGGATTTGATAAAGGCTGACGAACCAAAGTATCCAAGAGATAATAACACGATGGAGGAGACGCCAGAAGGCTGAGTCATTCAGGCAAGATGTGTCACGAGTTTCTTATTAGAGAGTCTCAGGAACATCTTTGTAGATAAAGTGGAACTTAATCAGTGCTCGCAAAGAAAGATAAGTGGGCAAGGTGCATGCTGGCTGAGAGTCGATGTGCGATTGCTCTGACGAGGGAGAAGCCCTGGGAAGACACCGCTGGTTCCAGATGCTGACTGTGTGCATAACCTTTTTGGCTCGTATGATTGTAATTCTACCAATCCCCGGCTCAAATGGTGGCTCGTCTGTGACGTCTGTGATGCTCCTTATAGAGCCGGCCTTGTTTTGTCTGTGTTCCCAGAACATTCCCTTATACCTTGTAACACAGTAGTTTAGAGTTAGGACCCAGAAGCAGAGATATTTGCTGAATTAAAATCCACGCTCTACGCTTCCTAGCTATGACCTTCGGCAATTTATTTAACACGCTCGTGTCCCATTATTCTCGTATGAAAGGAAGATAACAGTGGTACTTGCTTCCTAGGAATATTGTGAAGTTAGAAGATTCTAAAGTACAGTTGACCCTTGGGGCGCCTGGGTGGCTCAGTTGGTTAAGCGTCTGACTTCAGCTCACGTCATGATCTCACAGTTGTGAGTTCGAGCCCCGCGTCAGGCTCTGCGCTGACGGCTCAGAGCCTGGAGCCTGCTTTGGATTCTGTGTCTCCCTCTCTCTGCCTGTCCTCTGCTCATGCCTTTGTCTCTCTCTCTCTCTTTCTCTCAAAAGTAAGTAAACATTAAAAAATTCAAAAAAGAAAAAAGTACAGTTGACCCTTGAATAATGTGGGGTGTAATGGCACTGACCTCCCCACCCCACCCCGTGCCATTGAAAATCCACTCATAACTTTTAACTCCCCCCACCCAACTCAACTACTAATAGTAAGCCTTACTGATAACATGAGCCCATATTTTGTATGTTGTATACATTATACACTCTATTCTTACTCTAGTAAGGAAGGCAGAGTAAAGTAAAGTTAGTTAGAGAAAAGAAAGCTAAAGTAGGCTCGAGTAAAGAAAACGTGTGTTCAGAGCTTGATGTGAGCAAACAGAACCCGCAAAATGAACGCAGGATTCAAAGATAATGAGGTGGGGGGGGGGAGCCTAAGAAGGAAGCCAGCTGAGGAATCTTGCACCTCTGAGGAGCGGGTAGAATTTTATCCAGAGTCACAGACTGTTATTGGAAGTTTCCAGTAGGAGGCGGAGAAGTGAGAAGCTCCCTGACCTCCTGACCTGCTGATGCTCCCGGCTCCAACACTCTCCCTTCTTCCTAAGACAGGAGCTATGGCTTGGAGCTTCTCTCCTCTGACAAAATTCGAATTTGCACTGCGGGTTACTTCTGCCCCCTGTTACAAAAGTGTGGCTTTCCCTGTGCTGTCTTGAGGCTGCTACCCAGGGGAAGGAACCCACAGGGGAACATCAAAGCTTCCAGAGTTTCTCTCCACTAAATATCTATGGTGACTCTCTTCTTACATTTTTTTTTTTTGTTAATGTTTATTTATTTTTGAGGGAGAGAGAGGAGACAGAATGTGAGTGGGGTGGGAGTGGGGGCAGGGCGGCAGAGAGAGAGGGAGGCACAGAATCCGAAGCAGGCTCCAGGCTCTGAGCTTTCAGCACAGAGCCCGATGTGGGGCTCGAACTCACGAACTGCAAGATCATGACCTGAGCTGAAGTCGGACGCTTAACCGACTGAAACACCCAGGTGCCCCTAAAATTGTTTTTTTTTTTAAATAAATTTCCTGTCTGCACAATTCTAGAGTCTATCTATCTATCTATCTATCTATCATCTATTTTTCTTGTGATATAATTGACATAAAACATCTTGTAAGCATAAGGTGTACAACATTGATTTGATACACTTATATATTGCAATATAATTACTCCCATGACTTGGTTAACACTGCTAACATGTCACATAATTATCATTTTTGTGTGTGTGTGTATGTGTGGGCAGAACAATTAAGGTCTAGTCTTCCAGTAACTTTGAAGTTCATAATACAGTTATGTTGTCTACGATCCCTATGTTGGTTAGGTCTCCAGAACTTATTCATCTTCTAGAAGCAAATCTGCACCCTTAAAAGGCTATGTCTCAGTTCCCCACCCCCAGCCCCTGGTAACCACCACTCTACTCCCTGCTTCTGTGAGTTTGGCTTTCTTGGATTCCCCATGTAAGTGATACCATGGAGTACTTGTCTTTCTGTGTCTGATTTATCTCACTTCGCATAAAGCCCTCGAGGTCCATTGGAGAAGATGTGAACAGACGGAAAGATAACCAGTGTTCATGGATCTTATGTCTGCCTTGTCTCTATGTCAAACTGGAATGGATAGAAAAGTCCAGCCAGATTTTAGTGTTTTTGTAACCACCACAAAACATAATTGGACACTCCAGGCTCGAATAAAGTAGCCTGTGGGAGGTACCTTGACGAATCAGCGGAAGGACAACAGACAAAGGGTATGAAACTGAGTGAAGCGTGAATGGCTGATATGATAAAGAACATCTGGGGCACCTGTGTGCCTCAGTCGGTTGAGTGTCGGACTTCGGCTCAGGTCATGACCTTACAGCTCATGGGTTCGAGCCCCGTGTCGGGCTCAGAGCCTGGAGCCTGTTTCAGATTCTGTGTCTCCCTCTCTCTCTGCCCCTAACCACTCGCATCCTGTCTCTCTCTCAAAAATAAATAAACATTAAACAAAAATAAAAAAAAAAAAAAGAACATCTGTCAGAGGTAGTCTCCACATCTGCTTGCCCAGAAGCCTTTGCTTCCAGAAACCCTGACTTCCTGGTGTTGCCATGCATGGAACCAACAGCCAAGCCCTCCATGTGCATCCACTGTCCCATCACCTGTCACCGAGACCAGGATGGTTTTCCAGTCATGCTCCCTTCTCTTCTGTGCAGACTTAAAATCTCCTTGTGTCTTCATCATTCCCATTAGCACACAAACATGCTGCTATTTATCTTATCTTAAAAACAACAACAACAAAAGTCTAAACAAAACATTTACCTGACCCCGTCTCCCTAACAGCTGTCAACGCTGTTCCCTTTGCAGTAAAATAACTTGAAAAGACTCCTTCCTCCATGTGTCTGAATCCTCTCCTCTTTCTCTCTTAGGAGCACTTTTGCCCCATTGTTGCTCTCCTCTGATGTACTCACTACATCCGGTTCAGTGATCAATTCTCAGTGCGCGTTCTTTGACCTCTGAGCTGCATCTGACCTACTCTGTCTCTTCCTCTCCTTCCAGATCCTTACCTCACGTGGTCTCTGAGGCGGCCCTCTCCTGCCTTTCCTTCTGCCTCCAGGGGCTGCTCTTCCCGAGGGTCCTTTGCCAGGGTCTCCTCCCCAGTCTCTTGACTTTCCTCAGGGTTCCCGTCTTGCGCTTGGTTCTTTTCCTTCCACGCTGATTCCCTTTAACTGCCACCTGGATTGCTTATGGCGATAAAAAACTTAAGTCTAGCCCCACATTCGAGACTCGTACACCCAACTGTCTACTTGAAACTGTTGCTTGCGTATCCAGTGGCCGATTCAAACTCACCAATTCCACACCTGACCCCTGATCTCCTCTGTGATTTACACTCTTCCCCACCTCAGCTGGCCACAATTCCACTCTTCTGGTGCTCAGACTGGTAATCCTGGGATCACTTAGATTCTTTCTCTCACATCCCATGTTCCAACCATTAGGGATCCTTTGGATTCTATCGTCAGAATGTATATCCGAAGCTAGTCCTCACCTCCTCCACTGCTTTGTTCGTTCTGAGCCTCTACATCCTGTTCCAGGACTGCTATCACTGCGTCTTGACTTGCCTCCCTATTTTCCTGCCTGTTTTCCTATGAATATTATCAATACCGCACTGCCAGCGTCATGCTCTTTGAAGGTCATATCACTCAGTGTTTAAATTTTTTTTTAACATTTGTTCTTTTTTTTTTTTTTTTTAAAGAGAGTGAGAGAGAGAGAGAGAGAGAGAGACCATTAGGTGGGTGAGGGGCAGAGAGAGAGGAAGACACAGCATCTGAAGGAGGCTCCAGGCTCTGAGCTGTCAGCTCAGAGCCCGACGTGGGGCTCGAACTCGTGGGAGCCATGAGATCGTGACCTGAGCGGGAGTCAGACGCTTAACCGACTGAGGCACCCAGGCGCCCCAACATCGCTCACTGTTTAAAACCCTCCAAGGGCTCCCCTTCTTACATGGAGTAAAAGTCAAAGCCTCTAGAATGCCCAAGACTATGCAATCTGACTTTCCTGTCACCTTTCTGACCTTCTCTTCCTACTCTTTTCTCTCTTTTCTCTTGCTCTGCTCCAGACTCATTGACCTGTTTCTCAAACTCACCAGGCAGTTACCCATCTCGGGGTTTTGCTTTAGGGCTTCCCGCTGCTTGGACTGCACGGCCCCAGGTATCCTCATTCTTCTCCCCTCAAGTCTTTGCTCAAACGCCACCTTCTAGCAACCTTCCTGCGTCACCTGTTTAAAAGTACATTTCCCACCCTATCGCCCCAAACCACCCTTCTGATGTCAAGACTCCTCCGGCAGGCTGAATAATCACTGCCCATTCAGGGGCTTACAGAGAAGTGGCTTCTTGTATGATGATTCTGCAAGAAAGTGTTTGCTGCCTTCAGACCCACTTTGGGATATAGGATGACAAATTCAACAGCGTGTAGCTCATACAAAAGTAATGAGATGATTGGGGAGCACTTTGTACCAGTGAAGTGCTATCTAAATGTCTCATAATAATGATGTTCGGAGCTGGGCATCCTTTTAAGAGCAGTTACTCTCCTCTCTGCCTCTCTCCAGTTGCTTTATTCTTATGAAAAATAAAACATTAACTATCCACCAAAGAACAGGGTGTGGAGCCTGCTGGTCGACCAGACAGATTGCTTTTAGGGGGCCCTCTCTATGCTATGCAGACCATCCAAGATTCACATTCTTTTCTACCAGATTTCATCCGGTAAAGTTTCTGACAATTTTCCACAACCGAACTGTTTCTGAACGATAAATCAAATGCAAAGCCATGCAGACTTATTGTCTACAGTCCTTTTTCTTCTTCCTTTCTTATGCATAAAGGAAACTACATATCCTGTGAGAGTTCACAGCCCCAAAATGGTGTGCGTGAGCGTGTGCGTTTGTGCGCATGTGTGTGTGCGCACCTAAGCTGAACGGCTTTTCAGACTTATCATACTTCTCTACATACGGAGTCATCATCTTTGGGAGCTGGTGGGGTGTTTTGAGGACATTTTATTCGATCCTCTTATTACAGAGATGAGCCAACCTGAAGCCCCGAGCGGTTAAACGATGGGCTACGATGGACCTAAGGTCCTACGATGAGTTAATGGCAGTGTTGACGGGTAATCACCGACTGTCTCTTCGACCTGAAAGCCTTTTAAGTTTTTGTCCTACCAGGTTGTTTGAAAAAAGGCTGGCGTCGGATCCAAGGAGAGCCTGTTTGAAACACTGACAGTGCTAAAATGATAAGTTTGGTGGCAGAAACTGGCTTGTGTTTTGATGTAGCGGCACGATGCAAGAGTGAATCCAGCATTCCGTGCTCGGTCAGCATTGATCACAGGCATTCTGTTCGGTGGGCCCTTTCTGCCGTGGCTCGCTGTGAGTTCTTTCCAACACACTCATTATGAAAAGTTAACCGTTGTTCTGAGACTGCATATTTGCATGCATTGGCTCTGTAGGATCTTGTTCCTGATTAAAGGGCCCGTTGCCGCCAGTTCTCAGGGAAGGCGGCTGCCTCTGAAAGGCTTGATAATCATTTTTTATGCATCAAGGAAGGCACAAGAAGCTTCAAACCGTAATCATTTCTATAAACATAGACAAGCCGTAAATTGTGACTGATACAAATTAAACTATGTTCCTCAGTAATTATATTTTAGAGATTGTGCACCACATACCCAAACACAATTTTAAACTCAGGAAACTGTAATTGCATGTTTGGCGCTTAGCACTCTTTGTATATTTTGCTTTGCATGAGTTATTCCAAGGAAATTGATTTCCTAGGCACAACGAGCAGGTTCATTAGGCCGTTGGCATGACTTTTACTGTATTATTATTATTCTCATCATGCCAATCATATTGTTTTGGAGGGGGAGGTGGGGCTTCAAGCCATCATGATAAGGGGTAACCAAGTTCTAATTATTTCTCTAATCCATCGCTGCCTTTCTGTCATCATTGTCACTGTTATTGTTCAGGCCTCTAATGTCTCCTCTTAGGCAATTGTCACTGTCTCCAGTTGTTCTTTATGTCTGTGGTCATCCACTGTAGCAGTTTTATAATAAACGCTTTTGACCATGACCTGCAGTTTAAAAAGGGACTTTACGTCACAACCCTACACACACACACACACACACACACACACACACACAGAGGGAGAGAGAGAGAGAGAGAGAGGAAGAGAAGTTTCACAGCATGGTACTCAGGGCTAGTCTTATCATCCTTACAGACGGTGAAGATTTTTCTACCAGTTGATAAAAGCAAAAGGAAGTGAATTCCACAAAGATGGCTGTGGTAGGTTCTGTGACAGGATCCAGGGCTGTGTATCTTGGTCTGAGTTTCCGCAAAAACAGATCCTTAGATGAGAATTTGGGTGCCAGCGACTTGTTTAGAAAGTGATCCCAGGAGTCAAAAGTGAGGAAATGGGAAAGTCAGAGAGGGAAGGGAGGAAGCCACATGGATGCATTAATAAGTCGACTACTGCCATGAGCAAATGTTGCCAACACACAGAACCTGGAATCCGGAGCCTGAACTTTGATGGCACCAGAACGCTATTCCACCGAATCCCATCTTATGTGGGTTAAGAAATGCCCTGTGTGGGGGGCGCACCCGGGGGGCTTGGTTGGTTGAGCCTCTGCCTCTTGATTTGAGCTCAGGTCATGATCTCACTGTTTGTGGGCTGGAGCCCTGCATCAGGGGTACTGTCAGTGCTGAGCCTGCTTGAGATTCTCTGTCTCTCTCTCTCTCTATCTCTCTCTCTGCCCCTCCCTCACATGTGCTCTCTCTCAAATTAAATAAATAAACTTAAAAAAATAAAAAAGAAATTCCCCTGGAGATGTGACCACCTTCCTCCTCCTCTACGTCTTGGTTGCCCCGTGTGCTTTAAAGACAGTTAACTTGGTTAAAGAAAAAGCTCTCAGGCTAAAAGCCACAGGCTAAAAACCATGGAGATGCAGATCCTTGGGGTGGGAAGCTGTCCCCATGAAGAAAAAAAAGTTGTCCTGTACCTGCAGGTGAGCTCACGTGGGCTAAGGGACATGGGGCGGGGGGATAGAAACAGTCTTTGCTACCCCCATGGAAACTGAACACGACAGCGTCTGCCTTTCAGTCTTCAGTGAGCTTTCGCTCCCCACCTACAAGAGAAGAGATGAACAAAGTTCTTTCTCTATGCCAGCCGCCCATCGTCCCAACTCAGTCGGCCTCTTTCGCCGGACACACAGTGAGGCGAGGACGTTTGCAGACTCTGCACGTAAGGCTGACTTGAGCTGCATCACCACTAGCCGCGCGGGCCTTCCTTCTGATATCACTGCCTCTCAGATCACACGCCATAAACCCAAACACAGTTTTAAACTCAGGAAACTGTAATTGAATGTTTAGCACCTGGCACCGTCTGGATGCATTATTCTAAGGAAACTGACTTCCTGTGCACATCATGAGCCTCTCTGTCCCCTCTGTACTTAGCCGTACGGGATTGGCTATATCACATAAGCGTCCCACGATCTCTCTAGCCCTGGATTCTTGTGTGGCGTCTTCCCTCAGCTTAGGATGCCTTTTCTTTCCCCTTTTGTCCTGCCTACTCTGCTAATTCTTGTAGGTTTCACCTTCACAAACATTTCCCCTGGGAAGCCTTTCTTGACTGCTCAAGTGCAAATGGGGTTTCTTTCCCAGGCATTATCATAGCTCCCTGGACCTCTCCCACCATATTACTATGTGCTGGGCTGTGTTCAAATTGCTCATACATGTGTTTGTCTCCGAAACGGATCATGCTTGCATAATGAGGGGAGTGGTCCCGCCCATCTTATTCATCAATACCACTTCAGCACCTAGGACAGTTTCTGTCCTGTAAATCTTGGTAAACATTTATCAAGTGAATAAATGAATTCTTAACCCCTAGCCTTATGCCTGGCTAAATGCACAGTATTTATTTAATGAATGAATACTGGAAACATGGAGAAGGCGTGCATCCCTGATGTTGGTTCCAGGTGGAGACCGGGGGCATGATCAAATATGTAGACTCCAGGGGCACCCGGGTGGCTCAGTGGGTTAAGCGTCCCGCTCCTGATCTCAGCTCAGGTCATGATCTCACGGTTTGCGAGTTGGAGCCACATACCCGGCTTCTCGCTGTCAGTGTGGAGCCTGCTTGGGATTCTCTTTCCCTCTTTCTCTGGCCCTCCCCCATTTGTACTTTCTCTCTCTCTCAAAATAAATAAATAAACTTAAATTTTTTTTTTTTTTTAATATGTAGACTCCAGAAGGCGGGGCTCTGACACGTTTAATACGTGTTTGTTGGGCAAGAAAAGAATCTTGCTGAGGGAAACAGTGAGAGATCAGCTTTTCTGGGGAGGCTGGAAACAAATGATGGAGAGCACTGAATACTGGGCAAAGGTGTCTGGGCTGTGCTTTATGGAAGAGGATAAGTCATTGGGTAAAACCGGCTACTTGTCTTCAGGACAACTGGTCAGACTCATTAGCAGGTTGCTGTGAATCCTTCAGGAACTGGCGCCTGCTTTCCACTTAGCTTCACTTTCTTCCACACACGATCTTTCCATACCACTCTCTCTCTTGGTGACACTTCCTCATCCAGTCGGTGACAAGTCTGCGACTCAAATGTAGTTCCTGGAGCTGCTGATGTGCTCTCCCATTCTTGTTGCCCAGGTATCCCGCCCCTGCCTGCCTTGTGCTCCGTGATCTCCCTGAGAACCACCCTGCTCTGTGATTCACACCCTGGGTGTCCTTCATCACCTGCCCGGGCCCCTAACACTGCCATGAAGCTCCCTTCCCAGAGCAAATGGCACGCTGCGATAATTATGGAGGTTTTTTTTCTTAATGTATTTACTCATTTTGAGAGAGATAGAGAGAGAGAGAGAGAGAGAGAGAGAGAGAGCAGGGGAAGGGCAGAAGGAGAAGGAGAGAGAGAATCCCAAGCAGGCTCCACACTGCCAGCCGCAGAGCCCGACGTAGGGCTCGAGCTCACGAACCGTGAGATCATGACCTGAACTGAAGCCAAGGGTCGTCACTTAATGGACCGAGACACCCACGAGCCCCATCATTGAGCTCTCAAATTCACACCTCACCTGCATGAAGCCAAATCTGGTCCTTGTTCCTCTGTGCAGTCGGGACCATGCCCTCCAGGGAGCAGCCTGGCGCCTGACGCACGGGGTTGACATAATAAACGAGAGGGCCTTGGGCAGCGTGTGGGCGGTGCAAGAAGAGATTCCAGGAGTTGAATCTGATTGCAGCATGTGTCACGAACCGCGGGTGGGAGAGACCAGTGGGGTGAGGCCGGTTTCCAGGCTGTGCTGGATATGGGTTGATACAGGTCGACCCTGGTGTGGCATTAATGGACAAAAGACCGCATAGATTCAAGAGCCAAGAAGACGATATTTGAAAAGTCGGCAACACACACAAGCCTCCCCTTATTTCACGTTTGGGACATTTTTCTTGCTTGGAGCACAGGTTTCAGGGCTCTGCCCTGCGTCCATCTCATCGCATCAAAACTCCTATGTCATGGAGCCCCCCAATCTCACACTGGGAGATGCGCCAGGGGCCGAGGGACCCCAGCTCAGCCCTTGGAGGACACAGCCCCTGCTGCAAGGCTGTTAGCCGAGCTGGCACGCTCTGTGGAACAGATGAGCTTTTAAAAGATTCAAGTTTGGTTCAAAATTCACAAGTCGTGAGTTCCAAATGTTTCTAAATTTGGCCGCATGCAGTGTTCCCTAGCCGTGTGCCACAGAGCAAGACACAGTGACTTCATCGAGTTTGAAAAACAAAGGGCCATTATTGCCTCTGTGCGGAAATAAACTTGATGAGGACAAAAGGAGTTCATTGCAAATACTACAGCAGCAGACCCTTAATTTTGTGTGTTTTCCACTCAAACGGCTTTCTCTGGCATCAACCACAAAGCCATTCGCTGAAAGAACACCGCCAGTTACCGGCTTACTTATAAGCAAAGTGGCACTAAGTGAGTTATCTTTCAGCTTTGTTGAACAAGCAAATTATATAGTAAATTAAATCACATTTTACTGTTCAGTTGGTTTGGTGCAAATTAAGGAGTGCACTTTGATTCAACCTCGCATCTCCTGCATATTTCATAGCCTGGATGTTCTAGTGTCAATATGGGATAATTTAGCAGAGGACTTGTGTCGATTCTCTTTCTTTGTTGTGTTTACAAGTTCATTGCAACCAGCTCCGTAGGGATAGTGTTGGCCTGATACCAAAAAGGCATGCTTTGTTACGACAGAATTTTTAGCTTCCGGTTAATTATTTAAGTCGAATGATGCCTTCTTCCCCACCCCCCACCCCCCTGCTTTTTTTTTTTTTCCAGTGTCCTCCAAGAAACCTAACCAAAGTTTCCACAACTGTTAGATGTATTGTGGCTAAGTCTCAAGGATTATAAAAAGAGTGAATTCCCAGAGCCAAATAACTGATCTCCAGGGAAGGATGCTAGCTAGATTCCTTCTGGCAACAAGGTAGAAGGAAAAGTGTCTATTCCCTGAGCTTGATGGACCCGGGTGGGTGTCTTGACTCTTTCCACCCAGTGAGACTGGGCATGTTAATTGCTTCGAGTTTCAGTCACTTAAAAGAGGTTACAGGTGTCGCATGAAATCACTCCTGTTCCAAATGTAGTGCAAAATAAGTGCCCAATAAATTTCATTTCTCCTCTCTCTCCAGGGTCTTGTCTTAATAACGATTGCTTGAAGAGTGGGAAATTCACGCTCCGAGTGTCCTACTCAGAAAGAAGTCTATGTTTCAGAATGGCAGGTGTGGTTCAATCGGTGTTATTACTACAAATAGGGAAAAGAAAAAGAAAAGATAACCGTTACTCCGGGCTTGTCAGTGTGAGGCTTAATGACACTCTTCATATGTACTTTTCAGTGGAAGAGTCATATGGGTCAGCTCGCGTTTTGGCATTTCTGACAAATGGGTCAGTAGAGACGGAGCGTTAATTTATTTGAATGGATGTGTGGCCACAGCGCTCTGAAATAAAAGTGCTATGTCACATGCTCTGTCACAGAAATATGAACGAACTGACAAAGCCTAAAAACACCCGCTAGGCACCACCACATCCACTGCGGGTCTGGGGACATCACGAGGCTTCACGGTCCTCCACTTCTGGTGATTGGGAAAGACATTAAATGTTGTCCTGACCACTCTAAGGCCAGCCAAGCACTCCTCCATAGGCAGCAGTGTATGCTTCTTGATTGCTTTGTACTGAAACTTTCTCTAGTATGCCTGAGTTTAGTGTTAGCTACTGACAAGGGACATCTGTTTTGTTTTATTTCATATTGTATGTCACACCACATTATTTTATTTTATTTAGTTTTTGGGTCTCTTAACATTTCTGAGAGTTGATAACCCATGGGCGATAAGTGTCAAACCAGGTTTTCTGACGGCCCGTTGCGTTTCTGGAGGCCTGCACCTGGTTTTTTTTTTAAGTTTATCTATTTATTTTTGAGAGGTGGGGGAGGGGCAGAGAGAGAGAGAGCGGGAAAGAGAGAATCCCACGCAGGCCCCATGCTGCCAGCTGCGGAGCCCTGCATGAGGCTCGAACGCGCAAACTGGGAGGTCGTGACCTGAGCCGAAATCAAGAGTCAAATGCTTAACCGACCGGGCCACCTGGGCACCCCAGAGGCCCGTGCTTCTATGGCAAGAGAAATCCTGCTGTAAGTATTGAAAGAGGAAGAGAACGTGCACCCACCTACTTCCACATGGATTAAATCACCACGGGTGTTGAGCAAAGCATGCCTATCAAGATGAAGGGAACCCAACGAAATGGTCAAGATTCTACCATTCCTTTGACCTACACATGTGGGGATGTGATGTGATCTGACCTCCGATACTGACTGCGTCTTTGTTGTACGTAGTGGGATGCCAGCCTAGCCTTATAACTCACGTAGTCTTGCAAGGCATGCGTCTGTCAAAATTCACGCCAATAATGTTTCTGAAATTTCTCTCAGCTCCATCCACTCTTCCCCATTTCTCCCATCCTTTCTCCATTCTAACCAACTCTGGCAACTAACCTTAACTGGTGGACTGTCATATACCTGGGTCCTTTGCTAATCAATTCAATACCTGGGTATTGAATCAATTCAATGCCTGAGTAGACTTCTACAGTGTAAATCTAATGACATGGCACCCTCTGCCTAAAACCCTTTGCTGTCTTTCCAGGGTTGGAGGGTAAGATCCAAAGCTCCTTGAGATCATCCTCAGGGTTCTTTTATTATTTTTAAAACTTAGATTCAAATTAATTACCATGTAGTGTAATATTGGTTTCAGGAGTAGAATTTAGTGATTCATCACTTAGGTGCAACTCCATCCCAACAAGTGTCCTCCTTAATGCCCATCACCCACTTAGCCCATCACCCACTCACCTCCCCTCTGTCAATCCTCAGTTTGTTCTGTGTATTTAAGAGTCTCTCATAGTTGGCCACCCTCTGTTTTCATCTTATTTTATTTTGCCTTCCCTTCCCCTATGTTCATCTGTTTTGTGTCTCGAATTCCACATGAGTGAAATCACATATTTTCTTTCTCTGACTGACTTATTTCACTTGACGTAATACATTCTAGTTCCATCCACATTGTCGCAAGTGGCAAGATTCCATTCTTTTTGATCGCTGAGTAATATTCCGTTGTTTATCTATACCACATCTTCTTTATCTGTTCATCGGCCGATAGTCTTCAGGTCTCTTGTTCTTACTCTGATGACTTCCCACCCTGCCAGCCTTGCTTCACAACTTATTCCTAACTGCAGCCATGTGCCATTGTCCCAGGTCCCTGTGCTCTCCTTCTCTACCTCCTGAGTCCTTCCTAAGTGCTATTCCTTTGGACAGGAAACCTCCTCTGTCCCCTCTGCATTGTCCCCTCTCATTCCTGCTCATGTTTAGGGCATCAACCCAAACCGCTCTTTGCCTGGAAACCTTGTATGGACTCTTGGGCTGGGTAAGAACCCACCTGAAACAACTGTATTTTTCTAGGTAGCCTTTGCCCCATATGCTCTGTCGCAATTGTTCTGATGATTATCTGATGAGGAGCAACCTCACTACCTAAGCTCTGTGAAGACAAAACTCATACTTGATGTTGTTGTCCATTGTATCACAGTGCTCGGCTCTGGGTGTGGATGATGCTCAATAAATAACTGTGGGTGGCCACCTGGGTGGCTCAGTCGGTTAAGTGTCCGACTTCGGCTCAGGTCATGATCTCGTGGTTCAGGAGTTCAAGCCCTACGTCAAGCTCTGTGCTGACAGCTCAGAGCCTGGATTCTGTTTCTCCCTCTCTCTCTGCCCCATCCTCCCCCCACACTCTGTGTCACTGTCTCTCTCAAAAATAAATAATAATAAAAAGAAAAAAGAAAAAAATAAATATCTGTGGAATGAGTGTTCAGTGCCCAAAAGGAGGCTGAATAGAAAGAACCTTTGTTCCTTGGAGAACTCAGGGATATTATCTATTACCCAGGTTTTCTTTTTCATCCCTTTTCATTGAGGTAGATTTTTGGTTTTGCTTTTTATCCCTGAGAAATTTTGGCTAACAATACAGCAAGAGCAGAACCAGTAACCATAGGAGAGGCAGGATTTCCCAAAGAATGGTAATCATTCCCATCTCTTATCTCATAATTGGACAGCTTGGTGGTTTACACTGACCTTCTCCTTCTGTAATTATTTCTATACTATTCCTACCCCAACACGATTGGGCTACTGAGGGTAAATTCAGGGAACTCAGTGTCATGTTAACTCAGTAATCCTCTCTGTGACTCCCTGTGGAAAAGAAAAGAAAATTGGTTTGTCCTTAGCAACAGGATGTTCATTCAATAGCAAGGAAGGATTTATTATTTATTTTATTTTATTTTATTTTATTTTATTTTATTTTATTTTACTTTATTTTATATTTCTTCCAGAGAAGTTATTTAAAAAAAAAAAAACAACTAAAAACTAAAAAGGCTTAGTTTTCCTAGCTGTAGTTTGAGGTTTCTTTTTATTTTGTCTTGCTAGGCAAGCATTACAAGTCATGGATTTGACTTACGCACACTGCTTTTCCAAGGAGCACACACTTGGCCATGTTAAACAGCATTAGCAATAGCAGGGGAAGAACTTCTATAGCTGGGAAATTTAATTTCTGAAAAATGTGGCTACGATTAAACCAGTAAAAAAATTAGGAAGTGAGAATAAGTACCCCAGTTTTAAAAATAAGGCAACTGAGGCTGTGGGGGCGGGGGGAGGTACCTCCTCGAAAGCCACTCAGCAAATACTAGAATAGAATGGGGACTCAGCACTTGTGACCCTTCTAACTTTTCAATGTGTTCATTTCGTGGTACTGGCTCCAGATTTCGTATTTTTACTTGGTTGTTTTTTCCATTCATTCATCTTTGCCTCATTGAATACCCTACTCATGGATTCCATGCTCTAATTGGGAGTTAACATAATTGTGTTTTGCCTTATCCTTAGGAGTGCAAGACTTCCACCTTATCATCAAAATATAGCTGATTTTCCCCAGGCTCATCTCTCCTAAAACTGATCACAGCAGCTTATACACTAGGGGGGCTTGTGACACGTACTTTGCGTTCACTTTAACGGCGATAATGACAACGTTAACAATAACTGCCACTTACAGAACATTTATGCTTGAGGCATTTTGCATATATCATGTCAATTATCCAAACAGGTAGTGGGTACCTATTACGTAACAGATACCGAGTGCTATAGGCTGAATGTTTGTGTCCCCCTGCAAACTCATATGTTGGAGTCTTGTTCCTCAGTGCGATGACATTTCGGAGTAGGGGCTTTGTTGAGTGATGAGATCATGACAGTGGAGCCCCCATGAAGGGAATTAGTGCCCTTATAAGAAGACAAATGATTATTCTTTCTACAATGTGAGCAGACAGCAAGAAGGTGGGCTTCTGCAAACCCGGAAGAGGGTTCTCATGAGGAATCAAATTAGATGGCACCTTGATTTTGGACTTCCTAGCCTCTAGAACTGTGAGAAATAAATGTTCTGTGGCTTCAGCCATCCAACCTATGGTGTGTTTGTTATAGCAGCCTGGGTTTGCCGTAATTAACCCAGCTCAGCCTCTCATGCAAGGTTTTAAAGACTGTTGACAAGCTGACGATCTGGTCTCATTCCCACCGCAAGTCAGTGATATTATTCTTATCACCACTTCCTTCCCAACCTTTTTCTTATGATGGGACCAGGGCTCAGAGAGGTAAAATATGTAGAACCAGTTTCCGTAGAGTAATGCATGATTGATCTGGAGTTTCCGTCCACACCCCCCTGACTCCAAAACTCTTCCATTTCCAAAACTCTTCCAAAACTATTCCATGAATAACAGACTGAAGGAAGAAGACTATACCCCCCCCCAAAAAAAAGTGAGAGGAGAGCTGGTTAATAATAATATTTCAAGGGTTCCTAAAAGAACTGCAAATATTCTTTATTTGTTCCATCTTTCTTTATTTTTGAGAGAGAGACAGTGAGACAGAGTGTGAGTGGGGGAGGAACAGAGAGAGAGAGGGAGACACAGAATCCAAAGAGGGCTCCAGGCTCTGAGCTGTCAGCACAGAGCCTGACACTGGGCTTGAACTCACAAACCACAAGATCATGACCTGAGCCTGAGTCGACACTTAACCGACGGAGCCACCCAGGCACCCCTGCACGGCTTTCTTAAACGCTGTGAGCTGAGTATTACCAATACAACAGCAAGACATATTGCTGGCTTCAAGAGCAGACAGAGGGATACCATAACTTATTGAATAATTACAAAGCATAGTGGTAGGTGCTAAAACAGAATAAGTGTTTATAGAGCACCAACCTTATTTAGAGCTCCACTCATTCCATATTACAAAACCTAGCACTGATCCTCAAGGAATTCAAGCTTAGCTGGAAAACAACAAGCTTTCTTCTTTCTTCTATAAAACAGAGAACAACACAACTTGTATGCATGGAATCGTAAATAATTAATAAGTCAAGGGCCAGGACTTTGTGTGTGTGTGTGTGTGTGTGTGTGTGTGTGAGTAATCACCATGTGAATATGTATGTGTATATATATGTGTGTTTTCCATGGAAAGTATCAGAAAAATATTCAAACTGGCTTGTACATTGATGAAGTGTATAATTTCACACAAGAAGCCTAGATTTTGAGGAGATTCCAGGTTTGAAAGGTCACGAATCTATCATAATTCTTTTGATTTTCTCCTGTCTCTTACACCTGCTTGGTCCTCAGGTTTGCTGTCTTCATGGATACCAGACAGCTGCCACTTATCTGAGAGAGAGAGGGAGAGAGAGAGAACCTTTCTGTATGTGTCTTAGGGATGCCATGACAAAGTCCCACAAGCTAGGTGGCTTGAAAAAAGAGAAACTTATTGTCTCAGAATTCGGGAAGCTGGAAGTCTCAAATAACAGTGTCGACAGGATCATGCTCCCTCCAAACTCTGTGAGGAGACCTTTCCTTGTATACTTCTTTCTTCTAGAGGTTGACAGCAATCTTTGGTGTTACCTGCCTTGCAGCTAGCTACATAACTCCAGCCTCTGCCTTCATGGTCACGTGATGTTCCCCCTGTGTATCTCTCTGTCTTCATACGGCCGTCTTCTTACAAGGACACTGGTCATATTGGTTGGGGCTAACCTGCTCCAGTAGGATGACATCTTCACTGATTACATCCACAGGAACCATATTGACAAATAAAGTCATGTTCTGAAGTAATGGATTTAGGGCCTCAACAGATCATCATGGTTGGGTGGGAGAGGACAAGATTCAACCCATAACATTTTCCTCAGCCATAGAACAACCACAGAAATTCTTCCCTTCAGTTCAATGGCATTATCTTAGGTTATATGTCCACTTTGGATCAGTAGTGTTCACTGAGGAACATGGTACATATATTGGTTTAGACTAATTGGAATCCATCTCTGGAACTACCAATTTGTGAATCTTTGAATAAAACAGCGCTTTGTTGAAAGAAGAAGAAAAGGAGAATGGACGCTGAATAGATAATCAGAGTTTACTGTATCATCTAACTATGTATTTATATATGGAGAAAAGTATAATTTGCCTTGTCACAATAAGAGGGTTTTAAAGGCAAGTTGTCAAGAATTTTGGAAGTCATCAGTATTAAAGGGTATTAATAATTACCAAGTATGTGCTAGGCTTTATGTGACACATTTACACACATGTTATGATTTATTTTCCCAGGAGTCTTATGAAATAGATGTAATATTTCTCCATTTCAGAGATGAACAAATTAGACCCTCAAGAGGCCAATGATTTAACCAATGCCGACTGACCAGTGAGTGTCAAAATCCAAATTAGAAGTCACGGCTATTGTATTCTCAGTTCTGTTGTGGTCTTCACATTGTTCCATGGAGACTGGGGATGCAGCGAAAGGGATGCTGAGCTTACCGTGGACTTGGAAGTCATTTTATACTTTTCATTTTGGGTCAGTTTTACAGCAATTGTCTTTGGAAACTAGGAAATAGAAATGTGGATGATCTCTACTCTTGTCTACATTTGGGATAATTGGAGGTGAGGATTATGCTAAGAATTTTCTTTTAATATAAAGTTTATTGTAAGAACTCTTAAAGGTCTGTCTGAGGTTTTACAATTCTTGCACACGCACAAGATGGCCTGTCAAAGTCTCATGGAAACTCAGGGAGAACACAATACTCCTGGATCAAAGACAAATGGTCCATTGCTCACAGAAATAGCAGTGGTTAGAAGAATGTTTGTGCCCTGGCTTCCTGGGCCCTGCTCCTCAAGCAGTGTTGCAATGAGAAGAAGACACTGCCTGGTTATGCAGTACGGTGTGTTCTAGAAAGGAAAGCCTGGGAATAGGAAACCCCGGTTTTATTTTAAGGAGGGTGCTAGAAAACGTGTTCACTCCTTGCCATGGGAAAAGACATTATCTTTATTACCCTGGCCAGTACACAAATCCGCTCCAGATGGAGACACTATCTTTCTTCCAAGTATTTTTTTTTTTTACACAAATGTCCTTGAAATGGTAGTCTGGAACAAAAACGCTATTTCTGCTTTTTCTCAGAAGATGCTCAGAATTTTGCGAGAAACCCAGGGTAGGTTGTCAACTAACACGTTAGGTCTTTCTTCACTATGATGTTTCTGTTGTACAATAAGTGTAATTTTAGATGTCTAATAGGCATGTTTATGTTCTTCAGATATGTATCATGCAGCTAGTAGGTAATGCTGACTAAATTGTGCTTGGGGACCAGAAGAGTCATCCCAGGGCCCGTGAGACATAGCTATTTGAATTAAAAATCAATATGCATTTCCTCTTTTTATTTTTCATATAAAAATGTGTTTATTAAAACGCTGAAGCATCCATTTAAGACAGTGCCCTCAACACATTGCATTCAGAGAGCTAAAGAGTGACTACAATGAATTTATTGGGTTTTGTCCTGGCATGTAATTAATGTTTATTGGATGGATGAATGAATGAATGAATGAATGAGTGAATGAGACTAGATCACATCAAAATCTCATTCCGGGTTTTCTTTCACTTTGAGCTGTTTTCAGCCTCCCCGAAATTGTAAACATTATATCACTTGTGTGACAATTTGCTTTACAACACTTTACTATAAACAATGTAACGTATATACCTACACACAAATTAACTTTAATCTATATTTGGTGGCACTTAAATTGCTTTAGAAGCACTGGATCAGAAACCAACAGCCCAAGTAGCTATTTAAAGTGCTTCAGATATCATTATCAAAATTTATATGAGGATCCATTAATTAGCATAAGACACGTAAGAAATAATTTTTCATCGGTGAAATGAGTCGTGATCAACGTAGAAGGCTGACTAGAAAACCATCAGACTGGAGCACCTTTGCAAACGTGAGGGATAAAAATCTGGGCAAACCACCACCTTCATGGCCCGTTATCCTAAAAACATCTGTATGGAGAGCTCTGCCATTCTGCCTATCGAAGGCCTTCATTGCTTGATCTGGCCCTAGAGACAGCGAGACAGGTTAATCCTCTTTCAGATCACTGGTGTATTAATCTTGGAGGCCCCCATTTTTTGTCTTTTGTTTTTGTTTTGGGGTGCTTTTTTCCCCTTCTTTTCAAAGTGACTATCAGTGAGCATTTGGAAGACTTTGGCCTGAAGTGGGTTTCTATTGTAATGCACTGAACTATCATCAGGTTGTTAGGAAAGGGCTGTGTGTCTCCCGCCTCTTGCTTTTTTTTTTTTTTTTTTCATTTTTTTAAGTTTTTATTTTTATTTGAGAGAGAGAGAGAGAGAGAGAGAGAGAGAGAGAGAGAGAGAGAATCCCAAGCAGGCTCCATACTGTCTGCACAGAGCCTGACGTGGGGCTCAAATCCATGAAGAGTGAGATCCTGACCTGAGCCAAAATCAAGAGTCAGACACTTAACCAGCTGAGCTACCCAGGTGCCCCTCTCCTGCCTCTTTCTGAGTGGCAGGTGGCTGCCAGTATTTAGGAAATTAAAAAAAATAATTAGCAATATTTATAAAAAAAAAACAACAACAGGACCATCATTAAATGGACAGTTTGCAGCAACACGTCTATTTGACATTTCTCTCAACCACGCACATGACACCGGTTAGTCTTTTAAAATGGCACTGCTTTGGATTCACAGGCTCAGGGAATACGTATGGGATGGTGACGGTCCTCACAGGCATGTTTCTCTAATGTGAACATTCTATCTACATCCACTACTAAGCAACTTAGGGAAGCTCTCTATTTGTCCTTGCAAATTCCTCCCTCTGGGCTGTTGATGCTTTCCCCTCTCTGATAGGTATGCATTCATTCATTTATGACTTTTCCCAATATTTTTTTTAGTATTCTAAACAAAATAAAAACCCAAGTCAGGTAATGGGCTAAGTGTTGAGCTGACAGTGGTGAATACAATATGTTTGATGGGCTGAGGCGCGCGCGCGCGCACACACACACACACACACACACACACACACACACACAGAGAAGAGTCAGAGATAGAGATACAGACAGACAGAGCCAGAGAGGAAACAGCAATTACTCAACAGTTTGATACCTTTTGTCTGTAAGAGATGGTTTCTGCCATTTTTTTTTTCAATCTGAAAGAGTAATTTCTTGTCTTGATATAGTGGTCTTCCTCTCCCCCCGCCCCCCATCCTGGTATTAACTTGAAATTTGTGTAACATGCTAAAAATAACCAATTAAGCCTCAACTGATGGCCTCTAGTTTTAAATACTTCTTTATTTTACAGGTTCCAGATAATTTTCCAATTAAAACCTGAAGCTCGGTGGACTATTACTTTTGAGAGACAGTTAGAGCATCAAAAGTTTTGAAGCAGAATCAGAAACCAGTTTGCCCACATCCCCACACGGTGGGACTTTCATCAGCAGGGCCACACCACCTACAAGTTCCTGAGGCCCCACGATCCGGTTTGAAAACTGCAAACCACATACTGGTCTCTCTAAAGTCTTCATGTGCCTCTTGGAGGCCCCATTTCTTTTCTTCCACTTGATCTGCTCCTGGACATCCAAAGCCTAGCAGTGGAGGAAGGAAACAAATCTTTTGGGGTGGATGGCAGGAGGGGATTCCACTGGAGGATATGTATGCAAGGGGCCAGTTTCATTCAATAGCTCCCTGAAATATAAAAGGCCAAGTGAGCAACCAGTATTTTCTGGAATAGACTCCAAATATACATATTTCACTCAGCTCCTGCATTTGTGAGATGATGAGGATCTGCACGTTATTTCACTCAGCCAAAGTTTACTGAACATTTGCGTGCCAGGCCTTATGTTTTCTACACTCAAGAAACATATGACCTCGCATGAGATGTAGACGTGGAAAGTGGCCATGCTTCTCCTGTTTAAGGTGGCCGTCTGAAGGGATATTTACTTCTTTTGCCTCTGTCAAAAGTGACGATCAACTAAATAAAAATTGAAAACTCTCACCTCAATAAAAGGAAATGAACACCACACCAAACTAAAACTTATGAAGAATGTGTGGCCAATATGGAAACTTGCGGAAACAATATGGAAACATACTGTTAACCGATATTAACCTCCTCAGGCTTATCACCATGATACTGCTTAGAATGACAACAAATATCCAACTGTAGAATAGAAAAAAAAAATCCCAAATTAAAGATGATGTGCTCCTCATAGAAAGGGATCCCTATATCCCTGAGGACAGAGTGGGTTACAGAATGATCAAGTAACCTACATGGTCACATCATCCAGCTGACCTTAAATGCCTTAGCAATTTAATTCTAGAAGCTAGTAGACTAGGTATACAAACTAAAGGAAAGAAATTATTTAACTCTGTAATTTTTTTTTTTTGCAGCTCTATAATTTTTGGGGCAACCGACAATTTCAATCCTAACAAATTTAGGGACTCTAGTGTCTGTTCCATCTCTCTGAAAAATACTTGATGACAAAGCTGGTCAAGCAAGAGACGTATCACCATGAAGAATTCTCAAAAGAAGACTGTGTCGTCACATGTCTCATGGTAAAATCAAATTACTCTGAATCCAAACCTGAATCTCTATGTAAACAAAGTGAGAATTTGGGATACAGGAGGACACATAAGCCCGTAAGGAGTTTAGACTTCAACAGGGTAAAAATAACATAACGAACCGAATTCAGGAGAATTTCTTGTTCTAAGAGGTGGGAGAAATTTGAAGTTAATGCAATAAAAATACCATATTAGTTTGCTAGGGCTTCCCTAGCAAAACCCTACACCCTGAGTGGCTTAACCAGTAGAAATGTATTTTCTCATGGTTCTGGAGGCTGGAACTTCAAGATCAAGGTATCAGCAGGAGAGATCACTTCTGAGGCCTCTACCCTTGGCCTGCGGATGGCTGTCTCCTCCCTTGTCTTCACATGGCCTTTCCTCTATGCCCCCATCCTCCTGGTATGTCTTTGTGGGTTCAAATATCTGCTTCCTATAAGGACACCAGTCAGCTCGGATTAGACTCTACTCTAAACGTCTCATTTTACCTTAATTACCTCCTTAAAGGCCTATCTCCAAATACAGTCACATTCTGAGGTACTGTGGGGTAAGGTTTCAAAATATGAATCTATCTATCTATCTATCTATCTGTCATCTTTCTAAACAAGAATGTGATCTTTTAAGAATTTTAAATGCATGGGACACCTGGATGGCTCAGTCGGTTGAGAGTCTGACTCTTGATTTCAGCTCAGGTCATGATCTCAAGGTTGAGATTGAGGATTGACATGGGATTGAGGCCCACATCAGCTCTGGACTGAGCGTGGAGCCTGCTTGGGATTCTCTCTCTCTCTCTCTCTCTCTCTCTCTTTTTCCTCTGCTCCCCTTCCCTCCAAGCACTCTCTCTCTGTCTGAAACAATAAAACAAAGGAAAAAACAAAAGAATATAAATGTTTATCACACACACAAAAAAAAACCTTTATGAAATTTAACAATTATTCAGTTTCATGAATTTATTTGTATTCTACTAAATATAGGCAAGGTTAAAGTTAAACTTCTTATTAGAATATGTTTGGGTCATAAATGTGCATTTTTGATAAAATCATTTCTATTTACCCTTGTTTCTATAAATATGCATAGAGAGACGGCTAACATGATATTTACTAATTGCTGATAGAGATTATTTTTGAGATTATCATATTTGTGTTATTTGGGATGATTTGGGGTTTCATTCATTCTATATTTGCTTGAATATCTTATTAGAAGGAATAAAACATTGTAACAAGAGCAGTGAAGTTATTTAGGAATACTTAGAACATTCTAAGAGGTATATTTGGGGTCTCGAGTGTTGAAAGAGTAGAAATAAGGAAATCGTAGTTTTCCTTGGACAGTTAGGGAAGGCTTCAGTGAGGAAAGTAATTTGGATTTTAAGGGCTGGGTAGGAACTGTCTACATAGAGAAGGAAGGAGAGAAACTCTGGCTAAAGAATATCAATTTCTTAGGCCAAAAATCTTGAAAAGACATGCTTTTTAGGGTATGGATGACCTGTTAGGTATATTCAGGAAGATGCTGGGGGATGACATCATAAATTTTGCATATGCTGTATTGTGGAGTTTGCGTTTCAGCCGATCAACATGAGGACCCCAAAGGAAGGCTTTGAAAATAGACTGGATCTTGAGAAACTTAACAGAAGACCACGGGGGAGGGGAAGGAAAAAAAAAAATGGTTAGAGAAGGAGGGAGCCAAAACATAAGAGACTCCTAAAAACTGAGAACAAACTGGGGGTTTATGGGTGGTGGGAGGGAGGGGTGGGTGGGTGATGGGTACTGAGGAGGGCACCTGTTGGGATGAGCACTGGGTGTTGTATGGAAACCAATTTGACAATAAATTTCATATTAAAAAAAAAAGAAAATAGGGTGACAGTTTTAGTGTTAATAAAGGACTATATAGTAAACAATTTAGGTTTTCCTGCTGTGTCTGCCATAACTACTTATGAAAGCATGGAAGCAACCACGGACATCCCTGAATAAGTGGGCGTGGCCGTGTTTCAGGAAAACCATCAACGAAACTTTCTTTACCAAAAGCCACCGTGGATGCCGTTTGTCTTGGGACCATAGCTGGTGCAGCACTGGCTTAGACACAAAGAGAGCCATGGTTAGAGCTGTGTTTTAAGGGGATCATTTTGGAACCTTGTGAGGAGGAGGAATTTGAGGAGACACTGACCGTCTCAAAGGTACAAACTGGCAGGACCAGGCACGTATCCCCATTCAAGTTCTGAGCCTGGTGCATTACCATTTTAAGCGTGTATTTTTCTCCTCTCTCAGACTCTGAAGCCTTCCAGGTCAGGGACTGTTTCACATTCATTATTGCCAACCCGGTGTGCTCTTACTTGGAACGTTGTTCTTAAAAGACGCTCATGAATATGTATATATTTAATGAATAAATAAATGAATACATTCATTACTGATTGGATAGGAGGAGTAAAAAGCAAGGGTTTTTTTTTTTTTCCTAGCCTACTGTTCTCTACGTTTCAGTTTTTCTCATACCACCCTCATTTGTTAGTCATTTCAAACTACTCCTGTATTTACATAATACTTTTATTTAAATTATTCTCTTTTAAACAAGCCCAGACTACTTATTTAAAGGAAATTTTGAGATACTACAATACCTAGGAAACCAGCTTCACTTGCTGTACTTGGAAAATAAAATAAAAAAAAATGTAGGCATACATATAAAAATGACTCATATCCACTTAAATTAATCTTCTGTATTGTCATTTCAAAAATATGGAGATAACATGATACCCTGGCTTTGAAGATTAATGATGTCGAGCCAAAGGAATCACATGGCTCACTCAAGGGCACAGAGCAGAGGAGCAATAGATTTGAACTTAGAAACCAGCTTTCCTGACTCTGACCACTGCACTTCTGAATCAATCAGGCTTCCCGGCAAGAAAGAGAAGGCACCGTGAGCAAAGAGGGATTTTGTGAGCAGAATCGGTGATTCCCGACTTGCTGGGTTCTAAACTAGGTCTGCAGCAATGCCTGGGTTTGCCCTGCGGATGCGGCTGTACAGGTCTCTCGTTGCTGCTGTAACAAATCACTGCTGTAACAAAGTCACTGCAAATTCAGTGCCTTCAAACAACAGGAACTTAACTACTTTACAGCTCTGGATGCCCGAGGCTCAACATGGGTCTCACCTGGCTAAAATTAAGGAGTGGTCAGGGCGGTATCCTGTCCAGAGATTAGAGGAAGAATGTTCCCTTGCTTTGTCAAGCTTCCAGAAGGAGCTCACACTGCAAAAGACTCTGACCTCTGTTTCCATTGTTACTGTCACATCTCCATCTCTGACCCTGACTGTCCTGTCCCTTCTCCCAGCTTTCACTTACAAGAACGCTTGTCTTTAGGCTGGGCCCATCCAGGCAATCCAGGATATCTCCTCATCTCAGGGCCCTAAACTTTATCACATTTGCAAAATCCTTTGCCACATACAGGAACATATTCACAAGTTCTGACACTTTAAAGGTGGACTTCTTAGAATGGGGTATTTTCCTGCTTGCTACAATGGCTCATCAAGTTAGACTGTCTTCTAAAAATGAATTGGAAACCGTTCCTTACAAACATTCGTGTGTTTTCTTCCACGGATGTTTAATGGAATTCTCAAGTGAAGATTGTTGGGTATGGATCTTGTACTTCAGTTTTGTTAACCTATTTACTAGTACTTAGATTTTTTTTTTTTAATTTCTTTTTCTAGTCATTTTAGGTGTTTGGGTCCTTTAAGAAATGGGTCTATTTCACCTGAGTTGTTGAATTTCTTGATTTTAAGTTGGTCATCATACTCTCTTATTCTATTTTAGTATCTGTAAAATCTCCCACCATGCCCATGCTTTTGTTCCTGATATTGGTATTTGTGAGTTTTGTTCGTTTCTCTTTCTTCCCCCAACCCCCATTCCCACCGCAGTTTAACTACGGGTTTAGCAATTCTATTGATCTTTTCAAAACCAAATTTTACTTTTGCTGATTTTCCAAATCTGTTTCTAAATTTATTTCTTCTCATATCTTAGTTGTTTACTTTGTTCTACATACTTTAGTTTGTTTTTACTCTTCTTTTTCAACTTTGGCATATGGAAAGTAGGATAAGTGATTGCAACTCTTTTTTTTTTTTTTTTTTTTTTTTTTCCATCCAATACATTCATTTAAAAGTATGACTTTTCGGGGCACCTGGATGGCTCAGTTGGTTGAGCGTCCAACTTCGGCTCTGGTCATGATCTCAAGGTTTGTGAGTTGAGGCCCTGCGTCGGGCTCTATCCTCTGACAGCTCAGAGCCTGGAGCCTGCTTCCAATTCTGTGTCTCCGGCTCTCTCTGGCCCTCCTGTGCTCACACTCTGTCTCTCTGTCTCTGTCTCTGTCTCTCTCTCTCAAAAATAAATAAACACTAAAAACATTTTTAAAAAAAGTAGAACGTTTCTTCTCGGTACCGAATTTAGCTGCCTCTCAAGCATTTTGTTATGTCGCGTATTTGCTGTGATTCAGTACAATTAATTAGGTAATTAAACAATCAGTTAATTAATTAGCTTTTTAAGATAACTAACTATATTCAACCACTTTCCCAAACCCTTGAAATACATCAGTGAATAAAGCAGAGAAAACATTTTTCCTAATGGTAATTACACTTAATAAGTTACTTCAGAGAATTGACAACAAACAAACAAACAAAAAAAAAAACCCAAAAACCCAAAACAAAACAAAACAAAATTAAAAAAAAAAAATCTGGTAAGCTAGAAGGTACTGTGGGATCCAGTAGTGGGGTGAAAGGGGAATATAAGAGTTTTGGGGGCTGGAATGGGGCTACAGATTGTCCTTTTATTTTTTTTTAATACTTTTTAATTTTATTTTTATGCATTTGGGGGAAGGAGAGAGAGAGAGAGAGAGAGAGAGAGAGAGAGAGAGAAAGTGAGGGAGAGCAGCAGAGGGAGAGAGAGAAAATCCCAAGCAGTTTCCATGCTGGGCATGGAGCTAGACATGGGGTTCAATCGTACGACCCTGGGATCATGACCTGAGCCTGGGATCATGACCTGAGCCTGGGATCATGACCTGAGTGGAAATCAAGAGTCAGGTGCTCAATCACCCGAGCCCCCAGGTGCCCCCAGATTGTCCTTTAAAAGAGACAGCAAGGCAGGTTGAATTTGGAAGGTACCATTAAGCAAAACTTGCAGCAGATGAGGAAGTCAGCCTTGTAGACATCTGGGAAGGGGATCCCAGAGTGGTGGGGGGCGGTGAGGGGGTGGTTTGGGGTGGCGGAAATTCCCTAAGGCAGGGATATTCCTCTTGCATGAGAGGAACAGGAAGGAGGCCCTTAAGACTGAGGTCAAATTACCTCCTAATCACCCCGGTCTTCTTACCTCACCTCAAACAAACCACATTTCCCTGAATTCTCCAGCTGAGATCAGGTTTCCTGGTTATATATTTCTGTAGAGTCTTTTCTTCTCCCTTCAGAGTACTGATGCCCAATTTGTAACTATATATTTGTGTAATCATTTGGTTAAATTCTTTATACTCACTAGAATGGGTGCACCGTAAGCACAAAGATTCTCTTGTTATACTGTATAGCCCTGAATATAATGTAGGGTTTGGACTTTGTACAGACTCAATAAATATTTGTTTTCTGACTGAGTTAATGGGTGAATGGTAAGAGGTGTCGACAGTACATGTTTCAATAGCTGAATCCTTCCTACCAATGAAGGGAGTTTTACATTTTTGACTGTAACATCTACAAAATATTTTCTGGACCCTGTCACCTTCTACACTGGCATAAAGAAGAAATGAGAGATTTTGATGACCAACCTCATATGGATCCCCTGAATTCTAAGAGACATGCATAGATCCTAGGGGGAAAAATCAGTGTTAGTGTCAGGGGGGAAATTAGTGTTCGTATTTTTTTCTTATAAAATATATCTTTCAAGTGGAGCCTGGGTGGCTCGGTCAGTTGAGCATCCAACTCTTGATTTCGGCTCAGTTCATGATCCCAGGGTCGTGGGATCGAGCCCCCCATCGAGCTCCATGCTGAGTGTGGATCCTGCTTAAGACTGTCTCTCTCTCTCTCTCCCTCCCTCTCTCTCTTTCTTTCTCTCTCTCTCTGCCCCTGTCCCTACTCCCACTCTCTCTGTGATATATATATATATATATATATATATACATCTTTCAAATACATGTAAGAAAATAAATTAAGCGTATTAAGAGAGTAATTCTTACTACATGTGGCAATCTGTCTTTAACAAAAATTGGGTCATATTTAAGAAATCTAAAAGAACACATGGGGTCTCCTGATGCATGAGCACAAAGGATTAACGCTGCATCTATCACCAACCACAGTATATTCAATCTAGGCAAGAGTCTGGTTTAAGTTGGACATCTGATTTATAGATTTTCACTCTACATTTATATTATTCAATGTTGATTGCAGTTTAAACTTTAATACTAAGAAAATGTGTCCCTTCATGATTGCTCTAAAAGACAATTTCAATCAAAAGTATACATTACTTTGCATGAAATATTTTTTGGGTTCTATGAATGGAGTGTAATTTTAAAATGTTCCTGCGATCAAATATCAGTGGAAAATGCCAGGCATGATTATACTTTAGATGAGGAAACTGAGGGTGAGAATTTAGCTCATTCTTTCATCTCTTATAATTCCCTATTCTGTAATTTCACACATTTTCTTCTTAGCATTTGTATTGCAAATGCTTCTTTAAAAGCTCTGTCCTTCTCCTTGTTCTTCTCAGCAGGGCAGGGGGTGGACAAAGGGTTGTCTTTGTCTCACAAAGCCTAGAGTTGTCTGAGTCCTCAAGGACTTTGTCAAGTAGATGTCTGAAATAGGAAGAGAGAGGGAGGCAAACCATAAGAGACTCTTAAACACAGAGAACAGACTGGGAGTTGCTGGAGGGGAGGTGGCTGGGGGGATGGACTAAATGGGTGATGGGTGTTAAGGGGGCACCTGTTGGGATGAGAGCTGGGTGTTGGACGTAAGTGATGAATCACTAAATTCTACTCCTGAAATCATTATTACACTATATGTTAAATAACTTGGACTTAAAGAAAATTTAGAAGTTAAAAATACATAAAAGATAGCTAATAAAATTTGAAAAATGAGATAGGACTAAAACCAAGGCACTATTTCTACTAAGGGACATATTCGTCTATCTTCCCGCTTTTATCGTATGAGCTTTAGAAGCTTCTTTTCAGTATTTTTCTCATGGACCAGTCATAATATACCATGGATACCCTTGCATGTGTTTATACACGGGATCATTTTATACATTTTATCACATATGTTATACTTACATATATATAAAACACACACATATTCAATCAATAGCTTTGAAGTTACATGCCCTTCAGCCATGACTTTTCTTAAGACAAATTGCTACAAAAGAAAATGTTAAATCAAAAAGAAAGGTAAAAAGAAAACAAAATGAGTTTTTGATACATATCGCCACAGTTATTAGAATACCTGGTCCTCTGAACCTTTGCGAATATTGGATTATATCATTTTTTTTAATCAATATAATTTGCTATGAAAAAAATTCTCACTTTTGTATTCTTTTGATTCACAAGGAAATTGCATTCTCTCTGGGGCCATGGCCTTTCTTTCCTTGTGCTCCTGTCCTTTTCCCATTTCCCTACCTAGGGGGTCAGGGAGGGGAGACGTTTATCTCTTTTAGTGAAATTTGATAATTCTTTATATTTTATCTTTATATTTTAAGGACCTTAATATTTTTATGTCATAGAGTTTTCACATTTGTCTCCCATGTTGGACGTGCAGTATTGCAAAAGGAAATATGGTCATACAATGCTGTAGGATGACTGGCAACACGTGGGTTTTTGCCAAGAAGCGGAAATAACAGTATTAAATAAAAATTAAATAACGGTAAGTACAAGCAACAGCAACAACAGAAACACACTCGAACAATCTGTTTCCAGTTAAATGATAGCCCAGTTTGGCAATAGTGTATTGGGAAGTCACCACGCTGTATTTGAAAACATGTTTTGACATTTTTTATGTCATCTGGGAAAAATCTGTTCCCTCTCCAGAGCCTCTGTGTCCTCAATACTGTACAGAAGGTTTGGACTCAGTTATTCTTAATGTCCCTTTCGCTTTGCCATTTTACTCATCTTTGTGATTCAGCTTCTCGTAGAATGATTTCCCTTGGTCAGTCAGCTAGACCTTCAGTCTGTACACCCCGTTCCATGAATATTCATTGAACGCTGTGCTGCGCATTGTTCTAGATGTTGGAGCTGGAGCGCTAAACAGGTCAGAAAAATTTCCTGCCCCGTGGTGGTTGTGGAAGGAAGAAAGACAACCATCAAGCAATCTGTGACTGAACCAAGTCCAGGCTAGGGGATGGAGGGACAGGGATGCTTCTAGAAGCAAGTAGACGATGACAGTCAGTCCCTGATGAGTGGGTCACTTACTCTTCACTTCTGACTCTCTTGAACACCTAATAACAGAGTCTGTTTGCAGTGGAATAGGAGAGACTTTATGTTCATTTTAGATGTGTTTTATGAGAATGACCCATGGACTGTCCAGTAACACTTCCTATACTGACCACATCTATTACGTCCATTTCATTTCTACTTACTCTGTAAAGCATTTCCTTGATCACTCTTGGTTGCAAAGCAGGTATCCTTCACTTCATGTTCTCATTCTTCTCTGCCTATAGGTCTCTCTGGTTGGTCATGTGTGAAAGAAATTTGCGTGTCTACAACAGTGCTGAATTTCCTTTAGGTCTCCTTCTGCCCATGATGCAGCCTGCTAGCTGACCACACTCGTTATCTTCTTCCTGTTTGCAGAGGCAGTGGAATCTTCCCACCTTCCTTGCACTTAGGTGTGTCCGTAAGGAAGACTTCACTCCAATGGAATGTAGGGGAAACTTTGCGGGCTGTATCCCGGCTGAGTCCGTGAAAAGCTGCCCTGGATGCCCGTTAATGTTCTGTGACAATTCAAGCAAACTTCCTGTTGGAGATGTCAGAATTCCCATCAGCTAGGGTCCCCGGATCACGCGATGGAGCAAACTTGTACCCCGCCTCTTACACCCTCACAACTGTCTGTGACCTAGAACGGCCCTTGACTGATATTATTCCGTGGAGTCCTTGTATTTTGTACAGGTTACAAAGTTTAGTGGGCTACCTTAACTAATATCACCGACAATGACTCTCAGGTCATATCCTGTACAAAGTGGACACAGTGAAAATTTCATTTGATGACTCAAAGTTGCGAAGAACACAGAGTGACAGAATTAGAATTCCATGCATATATTTCCAACTCCAGGAGCCTCATCCCCTTTGCATCAAAAGTTTTCTGCTGAGAGAAGCCCACCAAAGATTGAGGTAATTACATGCCAGTGGGGAAAATAATCTGAAAAAAAGTCCACATCCCGTGGGACACGTTATGTTACGTTTCAACTCCTGGATCATTTTTAATGTCAACTTTTATTTACTTGTTATCCTTGTTAATTTCCATCAGCATAGTTACTCAGATTTCCTCACCCATTTCTCATATTTCCTCTTTTAACTAACATGTGTGATTTCCCCCAAGTCTGTTCCTGATTCTGTCTTCCCCTATTTTATTCCTCAACGTTGTGATGCCTTATCTTTGCAGTCTATCAACACCATCTCTGTCAGCCTCTAGAGATCAATTGAACAGAAATCATATGTGATGATATGAAATGCAGTCCAGACTCCCACAAAACACAGTATGAATAACTAGGAAAACTTTTTTTTGCCCAATACGTTTCACATAGGAAAACAGATCTGCACCAAAACTATGGAAAATTGAGTGTCAAGAGTGAGAGAAGCGGTTGAGGTCATAAAATTCCTTCTTACCACCTTTTTGCTTCTTATTTAGCAAGGGGACCTAATGTCCAGAAGATCTTGGTGACTTCTCTAAGATCTCACAACAATGGCTGAGGCGGAAATCAGGTTACCCTGTTACAGAATGATCCAGTGGATTTCCATTGTGGAAAAGAATTTGACAATGAGATTAAGCCTCCAGTTTCATATTAGGGACAGGGTGCGTAAGTATCTGCCAAGTAGATAAGTTGCTTATGTCATCTCTATATAAGTGTATTGTCCACCAGGGAAGAATTATTATCTTCATTAAAAAAAAATGAAGATATGGAGGCGAGGTACTAATTAATGTTAAGAAAACTCTATAGCCATTTAATAAATTGCTGAGCTGGAATTCCACTCCAGATCTTTCTGGACTCCAAAGCTTCTGTTTTGCTCTCTGACATGATGTCAGAACTGATTCTTAATCAGATATTAGGAAAGAATGAGGTCTTAGCCAGTCTTTATGATAGCTTCAAAATACTGAACTCTTTCCTCATTTTCAATTAATCCTCTGATTTATTCAACTTATTGATTCTGGGGTAAAGAAGTTAACAGAACACTCCTTTACATCAAGATATGCACGGCTTCAATAAAGAAAAAGATAAATAATAAATAATACTACTTATAATCTTAAACATTCAGCTTACGCTGCTGATTTTGAATTCTTTTGAGATTAAGTGTTGTGTCCCTCTTTTTGTAAGTTGATTGGGGTTTTGTCAGGTTGACACGAGATGCGTGATTATCCTTTGTAATCAAGGAGAGTATACAAATGGTAGTTCTTGAATCCATTTTTATTTACCCATTTGTTTATTTCCTGATTTGCTTATTGTTTCCTAATAAGCTGCGGTGTCATTCACAGTCCTAAATCCTGAGGGACAGCCTGCCTGTCCTCACACTTAGGAGGTGCATGGTCTGGCACAAAGAGCTGAGGTGCTTTGGGCCTCAGTTTCTGAAGTCAGTTAGAAACTTTGGCCCTTAATTTCCTCCTAAATAAGTTGTGTACCACTTGCTGGAGTCTGATGCTATTGAGCGCACAAGTGAAATAACGGATCTAAATGTAATTCGTGAACTCTAAATTGCTAAGAATAATTAAAAAAAAAAGCTCCACATTTTAATACGTGCTTCACATATTTATTTCAAAAGAGTGTAGATATATTCTGGGGCACCGTGCTAATCACATTCATGACTTGTAGAAAAATGTAATGACAGGATCATGCCTTTTCTCAAAAAAGGAATTTGGAAAATGTTAGCTAGTACAGAATTTATCTAGATGTAGTTGTTGCAAATTGGGATGGTGGAACTGTAAGACACAAGAAATCGACAGTGTGTAGTCAAAATATATGTATTGGATGAGTATCTAACCAGAAATATTTGAAAAGAGTGAAGAGGAAGGTGACAATTTATGACAGAAATTGAAATGCACTTTGTGTCCTAAGGAACAAATCTGCTTGCTGAGATCTGTCTCGTTGTCAAGCCTCATGCTTTCTTAGGGAAGTTTCTGTTGAAGTATCAAAGAGAAATGACACCCCTTCCTTTTAAACTGGTGGAGGGATTAAAAAAGGAGTCATGTTGTCTGCATTTTCCTCAAAGTGCAGATGAGTGTTCTTTAGCTTAGATATCAGGAAAACCTGTTGGGAGGGTAGCCCTCCTTTCATCTTGGCTCTCTTCTCTCAGGATCCAGTTCTGAGAAGTTTGCAGACCTGAGATCTGGTTCAGAGGCCAAGGAGGGAAAGAAACGCAGGATACCCCACCCTCAGTGGGCAATAGATCCAGTCAAGAAACCAGTAGAGAACTTGCCTTCTTAAGATCATAAATTCTGTGATCCATTCCGAGGATGGTGCTTCTTGAATGTTAAGTGCTTTCCTCCTCATTCCTTCTCCATGACCTCAACCCCTTCCCAGTTCTTGTTTATCGCTAATATTATTCATTAGCCCGATATACCAATATTCCTGGGGTTTAGATTCATGACCTCTAAAGATCAAGGCTGAGTCTTCTCCTGTTTCTGTTCTTCTTAGATGAGAAATATTTACATACATGAGGGCATTGCTTGGCCCGGAGGAATGACCTTTCTGACTCAGCTAACCTGTGTTTCTGGAAAATCAACAAGTCTACCAGATGCCATCAAATGCTATTCTTAAACTTTCGGCACTACTGGCTCACTGTGTGCGCTGGGTGGGTCTGTTAGCCTCTCCTAAGCTGAATTTTCTCATCCGTGAACTTATGGGATACAAATGGATACTCCCAAAGAGCCCTTTGGCTTTTAAAACTCCCTGGACATGATGCCCATGGAGGATACTTCTGTCATTACTCCTCTATTTCTTTATTCTTTTCCAACTCTGACTTCATCTAATCTTAGGACTTGAATGGAAGCTTCTAGTTCTACCTGTGTGTTTCCTGAGCAGTCCATCTGTCCCTTTGATTATCATCACATTATGCCTTTTATTTGACTTGTTCTGAGCAGGTTTGTCTCCATGGACAGATTAACTGGTAGAACTCCTAATACCAGGATAAACTAAGAGATGCAATTTTTTTACCCTCTTTTTCTATAAATGTAGAAACTGAAACCTAGAGAGAAATTATTTAGTCTTCAAAGCACTTAGTATGATGTGGAGTAATCAAATTATTGACGTTTCTTTAATATTCGTCTATCTCCAGGGGGCTGTCAGGACCATGGGCAGTGCCATACTTGTTTCGTGACCAATGTCTCCATGCCTAGCCCTAGGATGGTCCTAGAAGGTACTAATAAATAGTAAATAGTCATTAAATTGGACTGGGCATTGTAATGTGGACCAGAGTCTTACAATAAGCAATGTCCTCGAATTTAGACCTTTGTTATTGCCTCCAAATGAAATTACACATGCAATAGCATTGAAACTTACAGGATCTGGAGGAAAAAAAAAATTCATGGAAATTTAAAGTTGTGTCCCATTTCCTGGCCCCTCCTGCTACAGTGACCTAATAAATTATTTTTATCAAACCTGATCTTAAGATAATTGTTATGGTGATATTTTCTCTGGTAAAGCGAGTCAATATTACATGGAAATGTTTTTAAGGATTTCTTTGTTTCATTTTTAAGGCATGAGGAGTGTCAGAAAATTAAGGTGCTTTGAGCATCTCTCAATTGCCCAGAGACTGTAAATGAATGAATGAAGTGAGTTGGTCTCACTCAGACCTGGGATTCATCCCTGGGTCTCCTGACTCCTAGTCTGGATACTGAATGTCTCAAGGGCATGTGTGACAACTCAGCTTGGCACATTCTCATCTCTGAGCCCAAGCGGGTGGCTTCTTCTGCATGACTCACTCCTCTGCCCTTTGTAACTTGGAAAACTTCCCAATCATTCTGCAGGTCTCAGCTGAGGTATAGCCTGCTCCAAAAAATCCTGCCCTTATGCATCTTTCCTTCATTCTGCTTTATGTGGTTCCTGAAGGCAGATGCCTTGTCATTTTTTGTTTGCTCCTTTATCCAAAATTCCGACACAGTGAGCAGGTCCAGTCAAAGTTCTCAAGTCATTGCATTATTTAATTCTGTATGAACCTCCATAAGCAAACGTAGAGCTGGCCATCAGGGATACTTGTCGAAAATGGTCTACTTTGCAACTATTTCTTTGCCTGGGCATCTCTTGTGCTTTTCCAAGGTGGCAGCCAGTATAGAAAGTGAGTAGCTGGATTATCATTCTCATCCCCAGAACTTATCTTCGCCTGATGCTGGCTTTTCTCATTAGCTCTTATATAGAGAGCTGAGATCATTCAGACCCAGCATATGGCAATGTGACATTGCCACGACTGCTTTTTATTGTTTAACGGCCTTTCATTCAGGCTTTGGGTCCCTTACCCAACTCTGCAAAACACACTCAGATGTTTAAACAATAATTAATCTAGTAGATATTTATTGAGTACCTACTACATGCTAAGCACTGTCCCAACACTGGTGCTACAGTGGTGAACGAGACAAAGAAGAATGCTTACACTGGACATAGCAGGGCAGAAGGAAGGAAAGAATCTGTGCTCTTGGTGACGACATCTGACTGCTAACTTACCCATCCTGTGGCTCCCACACTGCCAATTTCTTGGTATGTGAGCGTATATAATTTCCCTGTTGCTTACAGCCCAAACTGGCCTCACTGATGTAGTTGACTATAAATCTCTGTTTGTACTGTGCCCAGTAGAGTGTAACACAGCGGTCAGGAAACTTCTTCTGTAAAGGGCCACATGGTAAACACTTTTGTCTTTGTGGATCGTATGGTCTCTCTTGCATCTAAGTTCTGCTGTTGTAGCTGGAAAGCAACCATAGATAACATGCAGGAAGGTAGCCATGGCTGTATTCTGATAAACGTTATTTACAAAATGAAGACCTGGCCTGGATATGCCCTGCTAGCAATAGTTTCCCAACCCCTGGTGTGACAGAAAGCCCGTGGACTTTGGAATTCTTTGCCATAAACACATTAAAAAAATTTTTTTTTAATCTTCATTTATTTTTGAGAGAGAGACAGAGTGTGAGCAGGGGCGGAGCACAGAGAGAGGGAGACACAGAATCCGAAGCAGGCTGCGGGCCCTGAGCTGTCAGCACAGAGCCCGACACGGGGCTCGGACTCACGGACCGTGAGATCATGACCTGAGCCGAAGTCGGATGCCCGAACGCCTGAGCCACCCGGGTGCCCCCTCCCCCTTTTTTTAAATTCTAGTTTGTCTTATGGTATGTATTTAAGCACAGTAATTGGATATATTTAGTTGTTTATATTATTCGTCTTTCCATTAGCATATAATGTCCGTAAGGGAATAGCCTGGCTTCCCTGATAAACTGCCAGGAGAGTGTAGAATAGGGGTGCCTGGGTGGCTCAGTCAGTTGAGTGTCAGACTGTTGATTTCAGCTCACGTCATGATCCCAAGGTCATGGATTGAGCCCCACATTGGGATCTGCGCTGAGGATGGAGCCTGCTTAAGATCCTCTCTCTCCTTCTCGCCCCCTCTACCCCTCCCCAACTCTCTCTTGCATGTGGACACTCTCTCTCAAATAAAAAAAAAAGAAGAGTGTTGAGTGATGTAATAAATTATGTGCGATTGAGGCTCCTAATTATGTTTCTGATGCTGCAAGGGGAGGGGGACTGCATCTCATACATGTCACCATAGCACCTTACAGGACCTTTCACACAAAATCTCTTCATGCAAGTTATCCGACTGCAAAATTATCTGCACAGTTATCTGACTATAGTGTTCTTTAACTTATTGCCACAAATATCACAGTCTCAACCATCTACTCTGCAGGTAAATGCTAGTGGTGATTATGGCATTAATTATGTGATATTATATTATATTATATTATATGATATTATATTAGTGTATGATATATATATATATATATAGGTTATATGACATATTTATATATACATGCCTTGGGGGGCAGGGATATTATTGTGATTTCCGTATTATACATAGTACCTTGAAACTGTCTGAAATTCAATAAATGCCCGACGTTCCATTTATTCCATCAATTTTTCCAATACACTTAATTAGCTTAAAAATCAAACGGTGAATTCAAGGGAAATAGACCCAACTGAGCACCTGCTGTAGGTCCCGACTTCTACTTATGGACATTTTAAACCGATGATAGCTTCCCAAGAGATGCTTGTCAGTAGAATCTTACCAGCCAAGAGATGGAATCTCAGAGGGGTTAAATCACGGATGTGCAGGTCATAGGAGAGGATCTGGTGTCCAAACCCCGCACTTTCCCTCCAAAACATAAGCTCTTTGCAGAAGAAGATACTTAGTAATTACCAAGCTAACTTCCCCAAACCTGGTTTCAAGGAAGGGCAGTCACAAGAACTGGTTCCTCACGCTTCTCTCCTTGTTCCTCTCTTCACTCAGGGGATTTTTAGAATTCCTCACTTAGTCCCAGACCGTCATTTCACTGTGCTTCCTTGATGGAGCCAAAATGAGAGGCAGGATTGATAAGCTTCCATAATGTTTTTCAATGAGTACTCAAGCCTGCCCGGAAACTTACTAAAATGGATCGTGCTTGGCAAAGAAAAAGAACTTATGGAAAACTCCTTTGTAGAGCAAAGCAAGGTCAATGACTTTCCAAGTACTAACGCTTGTGTTACAGAACAAGTTTCTTTTTTTGTTCAAGTTTATTTATTTATTTGTTTATTTTGAGAGAGAGAGAGAACCCAAGCAGACCCCGTGCTCTGAGCCTCATGTGGGGCTTGAATTACGAACAGTGAGATCATGACCTGAGTCAAAATCAAGAGTCAGACACTTAACCGACTGAGCCACCCAGACACTCCCAGAACAAGTTTATAATCTTGTTAGAGTCCTTGCTAATATAATAGGGAATTCTGTGGACAGAGTTACACATCTGGACAGGGAGAAGAAACTGACGTACGCAGGTGTCCACTTGGGTCCAGGGACTAGAGTAAGACTCAGCTCCCGTGAAGTCAGCCCCATTTTCCCACCCTGTGCCTTCATCAGGACATGGGGTGCCCTTGATCCTAAGGCCAAGCCTCTGACTTGTACACTGGGCTCCATTTGCTTATGCTATTCCAGCCCATGATTTATCCTCATTGACTTAATTATTAACATGCCCTATATCTCCCGTCTTAAAAAGAAAACACTCCCTAAACAATCTTGGCCTCTCACAACTTCCTCCAGGCACTACCCCGTTTGTCTGCTTTGTCTTATAGCAAAAGTCTTCAAGAAATTTATTCGCTGAATTAATTTTCTCACTTCCTGTTCTCTCCCTATCTTGCCGCCACTGGTATCTGATGAGGCTCTCATAAAGGTCATTAACAATCCCCGTCTTGCCAAATCCAAAGGTCAGTTCTCCAGCTCTCCATGCCGTCAGCCTCTCAGCAGCGTGCGACACACTTAACTAGTCTTTACTAGAATATTCTTCACTTGCCTTCGGGATCCCACACTCCCTTGCCCCTCCTCCTCCTCAGTGGCCATTTTCTCCAACCGCTCTGCTCAGTTCCCATGACATAGAGTCTACAGGGCTGTGTGGCCAGCCCTTTCTTCTACCTGATCCTTCTCCCTGGAGATCCTATCCGAGCCCATAGCTTTACAGACCTACTATGTGCCAGGGACCCCAACTCTGACCTCTTCCTTGGACTGCACGTTCAATATCTCCTCTCGACCTCTAGTAAGCTTGTCAAACTTACCATGTGCAAAATAAAGCTCCTGGCTACTCTATTTCACAATCTCTCCTCCTCTAGTTACCCCCTCATCTGGGTGAATATCAACATTACTCACTCAGTTTGTTTTCTCCTCACGTGACGCTATCCACCTACTTGCAAAGTTTTGTTGGTTCAACCCGACTGCCTTCCACCACCTCTTTGGTTAACATTCAATCCCTCCGACGTGTCAAGATTACTGCAGTCTGAGATCTTTTCGTTTTCCTTTGGTTCTGTGAATTCTCACTCTGCTGACTCTGTAGAACTCACATGCTTGCCCCGTTCAGAGATTTCACATCCTTTGATCAACCATTTACAAGACGGATTCCCTCAATGTGGCTCCATTTCATTTTACACTCTGGCTTATTTTTCTTAATAGCATCTACCGCCATCTGAAATTAGGTGGAGTATTTATTAATATTCTTTCCGTTTTCATGACCCTTGTATAACTGTGTGCACAGCTATTTGCCAGGGCCTAGAAATGGACCTCGCCTACAATAGACACTCAGATATTAGTTGAACTAGTGAATTTCTTTGCACCGAGCCCTTATATTTTCATATTACTTCTGAAATTTCTAAGGTGTTCTTTCATATAACTCTCATATAATGGTAATAGTTAATCATCATTACTCGAGGGCAGTATGTCAGGCATTGTACTAAGGACTTTAATCCATGTTAGCTGATATGTGGGGTAAGCCGTCTTACTCAAGAAGTGACACCCTGGTCAGAGGAAAGGGGAATGGTATGATGGGTGACTTCTTCCACCTGGTGGTGTTGACACAGGCAAGCCCTTTGGAGCCACTTCTGGCCAACCTTGCGTTACCGGCTCTGTCCAGGCACCTCGAGGAGCCTTGTGACTGACTCACTCGCTCTGCTGATGAGGTCTGCTGCCTGGCTTGCCTGGTGCCTGACCTGAGCCAGTGGTCAGTTCAGATGCTCTCTTTCCATGCTGTGGGCACACTGGGGACCCTTCCCAGGTTCTCTCCCAGCGAGCAGAGGCAGCTCAGAGAGCTGGTGGCCCCAAGTGAGGCACGAGTGTGCCCCATTTACAGATATAGATAGATAAATAGATAGATAGATATAACAAAACAAAACAAACCCAAAAAAAGTGAATATTCTTATGTCCTTAATGCTGACAAGGCAGTTTCCCACAACCAATCTCATTTAATATTTACTGTGAATACTGTGATTTTATTACCAGTTGAGAAATAAAGAAAGTGAGAGTAGCTGATATTACCAACCCCATCCATGTCTTGGCAGGTAATTCTGCTTCTATTCATAATCAGCCCATGATTTTCCTGGAGCAGAAAGACTCAGGCAAGACTTTAACAATTATAGGAAAATATCCTGCTCCCTTTTATAACAATCATCTGACCAGGCAACTATTCTTTCTTTCCTTAAGATAATAAAATGGAGAGATGCAGAGAAGATAAAGGAGTTGCCCCAGGGATCAGCCAGACCCGAGCCTTGGCTTTAGATTAAGGTTTGCCATCACCCTTGACTTTCTGTGGCCTCAGGCCTGCCTCCTGTGGCTTCAGACGCATCCCCTTTCAGTAGGCAGCTTTCCGGGTGCTGGTCACTACATTCAGCATATTTTATACCCTTCTTATTTTGGGGCTGTGTCCTGGTGACATGGAGGGGACCTCAGAGGTAGAGGAAGCAGGACTGCCACATTCTCTGGGTACTCAAGATGACTTCACTGGTGGCTCATGCAGGTTACGTGTGTCAGGAGGGCTTATGCCTATGCCAACAAGCTTCAGCTTGCCAGGGGTGGCATTACAGGCGGCCTTGAGTATCCTAGTCTGTGACCTTTGGTCAGGTGTGAGGCCACTGTCTGTCAGAGTCCCGGGGTGACCCCTGGAGCATCTTCATGGTGACCAACAGAAATATATTTCTCAGGACTAACGACAAAGGACCGGGTCCTCTAGGATGCATCCTGATTATAGAAACTCAGACAGTTTAAGACACTTGTCCACAGTCCTATATCTATTAAGAATGGCAGAGCTGGGGTAGGAACCCAGACCTTTCTAACGACTCCAAAATCTCTGCTTTGCCCATACACAATGCACACGAACTTGAGAACTTTGGGGAAATGAAAACCACACATAGAATCCAGTCTGTGTCACTCATTAAATATTCCTTACATCAACTGAAAAACTTTTGTTAGTTGCCTATCCCGTGGGAAGCCTATCTGTTTGGTGGAGTGGGGGACAGAGCCGGTAAGTGCTGGCATTGTTCCTCAGGGTAGCGTTAGGAGATGTGTGGATATTATTCCCTGTGGTCAGAACAATGCGAGCTATTTTTCTAAGCAGGTCCTAGTTGACCCTGCAGCCAGTAATTTCCTGACTCTCAAACTGAGTGGGCCTGGGCCATTCAGGCAAGCCCCAGGTGGCCCTGGGTTAGAAGACGGATGCCTGACTGCTTGGATTCATGTCCTTCCAAGAAGGCATTGTGGAAGTGCAGGCGCCAAGAGTCAAGGAAGAGGAGGAAAAAGTCCTCCTTCCGTGTGCAGTGTGTTTTCCATAACACGTCGGCCATTCAATTGGTGGGAACATGCTGCTGGCGGGGCTTATGTCCTGAGAGTGGGGCTGGGTGGGGGAAGTGCACCAAGGACTTGGAGAGACAGGATCTGCTTTCAGGAGAGGGCGGTGGGTCATGAAGACATATCTGGCCTGGAGTCGAAAAGGCAGAGTTTTGTGTGCCACGAAAACGCTCTCTGAGCTGTGAATTCCCAATGGGACTGACCAGAAGACATGGCCTTGCCTTGGACAATGGAGATAAAAATACCAAGGTTTCAGGATCATCGGATGAGTAATTCAAAAAACAGTGGTGATCCTTGTTACCTCTACTCACGAACAGCAAACTCAGCACCCATTGGGAAGACAAGATCAGCACCCCTGAAATTAGAAAGATCAGCATAAAATGGTGTTTAATTTGGACTAAGCTATGTGACATAAACCCCTTGTCCTATAGGGAGTAGAAGGGAAAGGTGGGGCTCAGAACAACTGAAGAAATCCAGAAAAACTTCAGGGACATGGTGGAACTTAGGGAGATGAGAATGAATCCGATGACTATGTTTTCAACGATTTAGGTTAATTTCGTCAGCATGTATACATAAATCATATAATCCTAATAAAACTTGTGCAGTGAGTTTCGCTGTATTTAATGTTGTCGCTACAGGTTTCGAGAGGCAAAGTCAAGGTTTCTTACAGTGTGAGTCACAGATCTTTCATCACAATCACCTGGTATGCTTGTTAACAGAAAATCTTGAATCGCCCTCCCGTCCTACTGACTCAGAATCTCTTGGGATGAAACCAGCAATTTGCATCTTGGTAAGTTCTCTGGGTGATTCTCATACACAATATAGTTAGAGAGCCAGAATTTGAGTTATTACTGGCACATTGGGAACCACCTGGAAACCTAGAACACACTCATGCCTATGGCCTAACCCCGATGTAATGATTAAATTATCATTAGATCATTGGGGCTGAGGATTGGGATTTATAAAGATTCCCCACGATATTCCGATATTCGGCCAGGCTGGAAACCCACTTATATTTGTGACGTTATCGTTCCAACACAAGTAAGTTGGCCAGACAAATACAGGACACTCAGCTAAATTTGAATTTCAGATAAAAAGTGAATACTCTTTCTCCCCCCCACCTCCTCCCCCGCCATTTGTTGCAATTATTGCATCGGGCATACACTTAAAAGGTACTTGGCAAATCTGGAAACTCTAAGACCAGTCGGTGTCACTAACACTAAAGCCCGTTGCCTTCTAACTACGCTGCGGTGTTTCTCTCTCTCAGTTTTGAAGGATCAGTGAAATTGAAATAGCATTTAGAGATTTCTACCACCTTTGAAAAATATGAACTTGAGTAAATGACTATCAGCAACAGCATTTGGTAAATGCCTCCCCAAATAGTCAATCAATACAGATATACAAATACTGCTGGAAACATTACATAAAGTGAGAATCCCTTGGTAAGTCAAGACCCACCTTCTGTGCTAGCTTTCCATTGGCTGCTGTAACAAATTATCACAAACTTAGTGGGGTAAACAATGCAAATTTATTACCTTGCCACTATGGGTCAGGAATTTGACACACAGCTTACTGAGCTAAAGTCTAGATGTCTAAAGATTCTAGGGAGAATCTGTTTCCTTGCCGTATCCAGCATCAAGAGGCCACCTACACTCCTAGGCTTCTGGTCCTCTTTTCCATCTCTCAGACAGCAATGTTACATCTCTGGCCATTTTTCTATAATCATGTCTCCCTCTGACAACAGTTGGGAAAGGTTCTTCTTTCTTAAGGGTTAGATTTGCATCACCTGGGTAATCCAGGATACTCTTTCTATGGCAAGATCCTAATTGATTCACATCTTCTGAGTCCTTCTGCCACGTAATAAGCATATTCACAGGTTCTGGGAATTAGGGCATGGTTATCTTTGGGGGACAGGGGGACATCATTCTGTCGAAAATACCTCCAAGTTTATTTATTTTTATGATTTAGGTTAAAAATTGATTCTCTAAAAGCAATACCATCTTATATGATACAATACACTCTCGGGTAGGACACCGTATTATTCCTAAAAGCCGAGGTTACTTTTAACTTTTTTTAGCAGAATAAGTGGGAACAAGGTATAAAGGGGAAGTTGAAAAGATGGCTGTTTATTCTAGTCAACAAACACTTGTATTGTGCTTACTCTGTGTTAGGTGCTATTCTAGGCTGCTTCAAAAATGTGAACTTATTTAATCCTCATGTAACAGAACAATAAACTAAGAGCTATTATCATTCCCATTTTACACATCAGAAATGAGGTCCAGACAAGTTTATAACTTTCCCGGGTTTACCAATGAGAAAGTGGTGGGGCTGAGTCCCAAAACATTTCAGTCATTCTTCTCTCCTCTGACCTTGTTTTCATGCTCACTGCGTTTGGTGGCAAACTGAGCAGGACTCCATGAATACTCATCTTAGAATAGCATTTAGAAATTTCTACCACTTTTGAAAAATATGAACTTGAGTAAATGACTATCAGCAACGACATTCTTAAAAACTAGTAAGGGGGGGTGTGGAACTGAAGAAATGTTGGGTCTTCATTTATTTGAAATATTTAACTTAAGTTTAGGATGTGGTTTAGGACATCAGACAATCATCGGGTAGGGCTGAGTGAGTCTGAGCTACAAATAAGGCAGGGCCATGGAAGGTTCATCTATGACCCCAAACCATAGTCTCAGTTAGGGACCAGGGTGTGGGCTGTGAGGTCCCAGGAGATTATAAGCTCAGTTAAAATGCTGAGGTGTGGTAAGACTCTTGCTCAGGGAGGTTGATGCGGTTTAGAAAGACAGGAAAGCCAAAACCCGATATTACCCAATCTTCGCGCTTCAAAAATGCCCAGAAGTTCAACAGAGAATCTTCCTTTCCCCACATTTCTCCATGTAAGTGCAACATACATCTCCAATGCCTCTGTATGTTTCTGCTCACTGCACTGTGTGCATTTAGCCAAACCATCAAAAATCCCTTTTGGAACAGGTGTTCCAAGTCAAATTCATGTTCTCCAACATCATTCTAGTTGGAAAGACACTAATGAAAAGAAAATGAAAGCAGGAAAATAAACACCCTGGGTCAATGTATCCCTGCCAAGTTCTTTCATCATCACAGAAGCACCTGGAATTCATTCAGGTGAAGAAAACCCAATGAGTAATGAATGAGTTCTCTAATGAATATTAAGGTATTGCTTCTCTTTCTGTTTCACTGTGCATTGTCTGTTCCCTATATCCCATTTACACCTCTGGATTCACTCTCCACCCTTGTCCATTCTGGTAGGTACCCTGGGATACTATCTTGTGTGGACTTTATGGTCCTATCCTCTGGCTTCTCATTGAATTTGGTCAATGGGATGCACCAGCAAGAAAACGGATGTAAAAGGAAAGAAAGGCGAGGGGTCTTTCTTCCTGTGGTTCTCTTTCTTCCCAGCAGAAGCTTGACAATGACCATGTTCCTCTTTGGAACATAGCAGCTCCTGTGGGAAATTTTCTCGGACCTTCGGCTTCCACAGGGTTCCCATAACTGCTCTCTCCTCTTCTCCATAGGAGTGGCCTGAAATACCTATTCTAATCAAGGGTGATTCTTGGTGCAAGAAGTGAACTACAAAACAAAAGAGGGGGAAAAATTCCCTCTACTAGCTTTATAATATAATGGGAAAGATAAGGTAAACGAAGAAAAAATAAAAACATATGGCAGATCGTGACCAGTTCTAGGAACAAAAGCAAAGCAGGGGAGAGAGCTAATGAGCACTGGAACAAGGGAGGGTGCACCAATTTCAAAAAGTGTTTGAGGAAAGCATGAATGACATTTGAGTAAAGACTTGAAGGAGATTAAGAAGCAGCTATGAAGGTACAGAGAGAACAATAGTCCTGGTAGAAGGGAAAGTGTCTATAAAACCACAAACATGAGTATTCTTGGTATGTCCATGAGGCAGACTGTATTTTGAATGATGAGTACTTCTTGGACAATTTGTTCTGAGGAATGATGTGAACTGATTTGTCTTTTTTAAATAGTTAGTTTTGCTTTTACCTACAGAGCATTCTTGGTTCATGTGTTAGAGAGAGAGAAAGAGAGAGAGAGAGAGAGAGAGAGAGCAATTAGGAGTTATTGCAACAATCCAGAGAGAAACCATGATAGCTTGGGTCAAGGAGTAGAAGCAGTTAAAAAAAAGTCAAAATCTAGATTTACAAAGAATGAAGACTTAAGAGGATTTTCTATCTTTGTCAGGATTCTCCAGAGGAACAGACCAGTAGGATCCGTCTGTTTATATATATCTCTGGAGATTTATTACGAGGAATTGGTTCATGTGATTACGGACTCTGAGAAGTCCCAAGATCTGCCTTCTGCAGGTTGCAAGACCAGGAGAGCCAGTGATACAGTTTAATCTTAGTCTGAAGTCCTGAGAATCAAGAGAACCAATGGTGGAAGTTCCCATCCGAGTCCAAATGCCAGACATCAAGAAAAGCAGATGATGCGAGTCCCGGTCTGATTGTAGGAGGAGACCGATGGCCCGAGTTAAAAAGTGGTCATGCAGAAAGTATCTGAAGGTTGAGAGATTAGAGTTAAGAATGGCTCTGACGTTTTTGACCTAGCCAACTAGAAAACTGCTGTCGCCATTAATTGAAACGAAGAGGCGTTCGTAGGCACAGATGGGGTGGCAAGTGGGAAATAGCAGAAGGTAAGTTTTAGATATGTCAGATTAGAAATGTCTTTTGGGGCGCCCGGGTGGCTCAGTCGGTTGAGCTTCTGACTTCGGCTCAGGTCATGATCTCATGGTCCATGAGTTCGAGCCCTGTGTCGGGCTCTGTGCTGACAGCTCAGAGCCTGGAGCCTGCTTGGGATTCTGTGTCTCCCTCTCTCTCTGCCCCTCCCCTGTTCACACTCTGTCTCTCTCTGTCTCTCAATAATAAATAAACATTTAAAAAATTAAAAGAAATGTCTTTTTAGCCTTTGGCGAATGAATTGGGAGCAGTGTCTGGGACCACTGGGGAGATCAAAATGATGCCTCCAGTTCAAGAGAGAACAAAAGGTAAAGATTTGGAGAGAATGAATGTCAACTACTCATTGAACATTTAACCATCCATGGGACAAAGAGATGGGGTGATAAGTGGAGTTGAAGGTGGAACCTCAAGGGAGGATTTCATTTTTTTAACGGAAAAATATTTCATATATAATTTTAATCAGACTGATCCAGAAAAAAAGGGGAAATTAACAATGCATGAAAGAAAGAGAACAATTGCTCGTTAAATTCATGGAAGGCAAAATGAGGAGATATGAACATTGGACAGTAGAGCACCTGGCTTATTGAATCTGATCCCAGGAAAAACAGATAGAATTATTTGAGGCTTCTCATTAGATTAATGTAGGTCAATGGTAAAAGATGATTCATCTCCACTTGTGATGTACACACAGCTCTTCAAGAATACTTTTGCTGAGTAAAGGGATGTATACTTTCGTTTGCCTGGGAGGATACAAGGAAAAGACACAGGTGCGTGACTCAGTAGCATGGGGGAAACTCTTGGGCCAGAGGGCTTTGTTCCGGGTTGACAAGGATCATCAAATTGGAAACTGCTTTTACACTTCGAGTGGTAATCTGTTTTTCTGCACTGGTTACCTGTTGGGCCCGATTCTTCCTTCAGAGTCCTCATGGTGGCACTTCCTGTGACCACTGACACCTTTCAGGTGCTCCTAAGTTTTGTGTGCCACAGGTTAACCATATGAGTTTTTTGTTTTTTGTTTTCAAATATCCTATATGTATTTTCATTTTGAGACCCTCCACCGTTTTGGTCATTCTCCTCTGACCTTGTTTCTGCCTGCAAAATCATTTTACGATGTATGATTCTTGGAGAAGACATTGGGATCCCAGTTTGATCTGGCCAGCTTGCGTTAAGCATAACTCTCACTGCGTTTGCCCTGGTCACCCCATTTGCCTTAATGAGGCCACATGTTACATTTATTCTCCTGGTAGTCGTTTGAAGCTAAAAGCTCTTGTACTCATCTCGGACCCATCGTCTTATGTTTAGACAACATCACCTAAGGGCTTGGCCCGTGATATCTCATCTAACCCTCTCAACTACCCTGTGGAGAATGTACAGTTAATGTAATTTGACAAAAGAGGAAACTAAAACTCAGCAAGCCTATGGGATGAGCCCAAATCCTACAGCAGAAAGTCAACCTCAACCTGATAACATCCCAGGTCTATCTAAAATCCTAGCTTTTGTCATTGCCCCAGAAGGCTCCCCAACTGAATGACTACAGTACAAATACGGGTGAGGCCGAAGAGATACACACTGTGGTTATGGAGTAAATGAGACGGAGTTAATTCTGCTTTACAGGATTATGCTTATTTGGAAAATCTTCAAGGCGAGCGGCTCACCACTTCTCATTGGTGGATGTGGCATTTTCTGCATGACTGTAAGAGCTGGAATGAACCAGGAAGCGGCTTCATTACAGGGAAGTGTCTGGTTAATTAGTCACTGCCCTCCTCCTTCAGTTCAAAGACAACACCCTGGCACCGATGAGCCACCTTCCTGCCCAAGGGTGTGTGTGAGAAAGGAACTCAAGACTTATAAGTCACCACTTATGAGAACAGTTTTGAGATCAGGTATCTGTTGAAAACCAGACTTTAAAGTGTGATTTTCAAGATGTGGTAAATGGGTAGTTAAATCGGATCGGGTTGTAACCAGAGTACAAGTGAAAAATAAGCTAATGGTCACAGGATTCCCAAACAGAGGTAATGGGACTGCGTAGGATTTACTAATGCTATCATGCAGGAGGAACATTGTGATGTAGCCTAAGCACAAACCGTGAAACATTTTGAATTTCAAAGATAATACTGCTATACCCAATACACATCCTCATAGCCACCCCATCCCCAACCCGCGTTTGACCCTGGACTCAGCTCTGGCGGCTCTCCTCAATTCCCTCCATCTTTCATCCCATCTGTGAGCCTCACCAGGGTGACATTATATAGACCACACCAAATCGCCCCTTGCACAGCCTTGTCAAAATGATGGTAGGACAAATGTCCTGCTCTGCGAGGAGGAATGGCCTCACTACAGACCTGTAGGTTGGAACATTTGGAGTAGGTGAAGACCTTGACAGGAAGAAAGGCACTCACTAGGGAGGCCTGAAGGCAAGTCACAGGGCAAATGTCCCCAGATAAAGGCAAGAAATAAAGTCACTTGGCAGTGAAAAGTAATATTGGGTCTAAATCCAGCTCTGCTTGTTCACAAGACAGGTGGTAAAGGCAGGTGTTCAGGCAGAGAAGACGAGGGAAGAGAATCTTCGCATGTTTAGCCGTGTCACTCCTTTGACCCTTTCCCACCCCACTGTCTAAGCCAGCCCCTCTGGATGCTTAACATTCCCTGAAGACCCCTGCATGGGGCCATCTCTGCTTTGGCTCAAAACAACGCCCTTTCTCTTTCTATACAGGTCAAAGTGACTTCTACCGTAAGTCCCAACTCCCAAGTCACATTCATCTTGAGTCCTCAGATCTCACAGGCAGAACTAGCCTGGGTCCTATCCGTCCCGTAGACACATTGAACTTCCCCTCCTGCTTCACCCTCTACTGTGCTGTGGTCACACGGGCAAAACTCTGCCTCTATCGTGTGGCTCGGGGAAGCCTGGAGTCATGGCCAAAATCGGGTTTCTGGATGGACCTGGGATGTTACTAAGCGTATGTCACATCCTACACTAAGGACATAAGTCACTTGCCCTATCAAGGGCCTCAGTTTCCCTTCCTTTAAAGTAAAAGCTGGATGAGATAATGCATTCTGAGGGCTCAGGATAACACTTGGCACAAATAGGGCAGTTGTGACTTGCACAAAGGTGATTCCTTTTACCCTCATCCTGACCCCATCTGCCTTGTGCCCTTTGGTCCACTCCCATGCCAGGCACCTCACTACACTTTTATGTGTCCCCTTGATACTATCCCAGTCTGGGAGCGTTATATGTGTTTTAGTTTAACTGAGTACGACACGCGACTAGAAGTTTCACATCTGGAACAGACTAACTCTGGTGTTGGAAAGAATTTGATGTAAGTATGGATAATCCAGGCTGCATTCGTTTACGTGGACTGCGGTAACAAAACACCCACAGATTGGGTGACTCACACAGCAGAAATTTATTCTCACGGTTCTGGAGGCTAGAAGTTTAAGATCAAAGCGTTGGCAGGTTGGTTTCTCCTTGCCTTGTATATGGCCGGCCGCCTTCTCCCCTGTCTTCACGTGGTCTTGCCTCTGTGTGTGTCTACGTGTCCCGATTTCCTCTTCTCATAAGGACACCAGTCTGATTGGATATGATCCCACCCATATAACTTCATGTTAATGTTATTGCCTGCTTAATGACCTTATCTCCAAGTACAGTCACATTCTGAGATACGGCTGCTTAGACTTTGAAATATGAATGGAGGAGGGCACACGCTTTAGCTCACGACACACGCTGTTGTGAAAACAGACAGAGCTAGAATTTCTTGCCCGAGCAGCGTTAACAACAAAGCAGCATCGGCAACTCAAAATTCTCCCACCTCGCAAACCTTGGAGGTGGGGGTGACTGCATGAGACCAGACGTGCCTGAGAAGCTCACTGGCTGAGGGAGCTGTGGGAAGAACAAAATGCAGGAAACAGAGACGGCATTCCTACCAATGGAGCAACTTACAGGCAGCCAAGTTCATGGGAGGTGTTCCAACCCGGCCTTTGGGGTTGGCTGACACCAAGTATGGTGAGGGGAGCAGGACTCCAGACCCAGATGAAAATGAATTTCTGCCCTAGCTCTACCACCAACCGAAAAGCCATGGCCATTCTTAAACCTTCATAAGACTTCTCTTCCCTTCTGTGAAATGAGCTCATGATGATACTTACCCAACAGAATTGCCGTGAAGGTTCAATCGCATGATGCCTAGAAAGTCTTTTCCATGGTGTGGAATCTGTTCTGAATGCTTAATAAATGAGAATTATGATTATGCTTTTTAATAAGAGTGTTTATTATTACAATAAATACAATTATTATTGTGTAGAGTAAAAACGAGGACCCTGCTTTTCTCCCCATCAAACTGAATCTACATTTTACCATTGTGGCTCATACTCTGCATCAAGGCTCTCCTAGAAAACTAATGTCTTCAGGAGTGGGGACACAGACCAATGGGTGGAGACAGGTAGCCAGGATGGAAAGCTTTACACCAGGAAGTTAGCAAATGCTACTAATCAGGGCTTTCCCCTGTTCCCTTATTGTTCCCAGCTTATTGTTACACATATATCGGGTATTACCACCTCATCAAGATGGGAAATAGATCAAGGAGTGCTCATTTCATCCACTCCCAATGCTACAGGGGTTTATCTGAGCTATGTAGCAAGCACCATTTTCTCTTCCCCAAATTCTTTCAGGCCTTAATGGCATCTCTTTCTCTGACCCTCCCTAATTTGTATGTTTTCCTTGGATTCCAACTGTCTTTAAGCTTTTTGAGATCAGTGGTTTCAACGGTGATCAGACAGTCTTGGACCTTTGTTCTCACTTTGAGAAACTTCTTTGTCACTTACTCTTGGTGCTCGCTGGAATTCAAATAGTGAAGACCTGACCTCCCAGTGTGACAGCTTTGGGAGGTGGGGCCTCTGGGAGGTTCTTAGGTGTCAGTGAGGTCATGGGGGGGGGGTTGTGATGGCATCAGTGTTCTTATAAGAAGAAGAAAGGAGACCAGAGCTCCCTCTTTCTCTCTACCATGCGAGGACACACTGAGAAGGCATCTGCCCACAAACCAGGATGAGGATACTCACCAAAAGCCCAATCACAATGGTGCCTTCATCTTGAACTCTCCAGCCTCCAGAACTGAGAGAAAATAAGCTTTTGTTGTATAAGCCCTCCAGTCTATGATATTTTGTTATAGCAGCCTGAGCTATGACAGTGGTCCTCTGCTCCAGTCTGTGTTGAGGGGACCAGGAATCCTGCTGTGTTGGCCAGGAGACTTAGTCACTTAGGAGACAGTTTAGTCAGGAAACGACTGTGGAAGTCCATGGGGGATATGGTTGCATGTCGTTCAGAATGGAGATGGTCAGCAATAAACACATTTAGGATCTACTTTGAGGTAAGAAAGGACAATCTTTGTGATGGATAGGATACGGTGTGAGAGAGGCATGGGTCAAAGATGACTCCAAACTTTGGCCCAAGTACATTTGTTAAAAATGGTGTTGCCCTTAACTGAACTAGTTATGGAATATGGGAGGAGGTGCGATGATCAGGTTTTAGAGGGAACGTTCTAGAGATCTGTTTGGAGTATGTTAGAGAGAGATGCTTATGAGACATTAGGAAAAGTTGCCACATTGGTAGTTGGATGTCCGAATGTGGTATGGAAACTCCTCTCCAAATCCTCAAGTCCTGCTGAAGGCAGTGAAAAGCCATAGGGTGCTCTGCTCTTACCAATGAATTGATTAAAAAGAGGTCTTGAGGATGTATGTGCTCCCCAGGGGAAGAAGAAAGGAAACAGGTTCAGAGGTGTGAAAAGGCAAGCACAGATTAGGAAATGATATTGGTGAGAAAGTGATAGGATGGAGAGTTTGGTCCTGAAGTTAGATTATCACTACTTTTCCTGAAAATCACATCATTAATCAACTGATTAATTCAACAAAAATTTATTAAGTGTTTACCGTGTACCAAGTCCTAAGGATATAGATTTACAAATTTGGCTAAATTTTAAAATCCTCTTTACCAGTTAGGATTCTTCTGTGACAAAAGATTATAATTTACAAATATATTTCTAACTTTTATCATCTTGTGAAAATTCAAGTCTGTTCATGACGGGATTTATTATTCTACAGAAGATAATTATGGCTGCCCAGCCAATGGTTGGATACTCTAGTGTTAACGAAAGCACTATTTTTGAAAACCATTAGGGGACTGTTATTTATTAAGATCATTTTATCAGCTCACTGAACAACTAGAATTTTCCAGAACTCCAGGTGTTATTTTCCAAATGCCTATGTCCCTATCACTTGCACTGTACTGTTTGTGTTATCTCTTGTTGGAGGGTTTCAGGCTTGCCTAGCCTGGATACCTTGTTGTAGGAGTCTATGTCCAGAAGGAGTAAACATTGAGAATAGAAAATGACCCTGTGATTCCAGAATTAAGATTTGGCTGCTGGTTCTGCCATTCATGAGATTGAGGTAGGGGGTAGACAAAGAAAGAGTGGATATGGTTTGTTCACAGATTGACATTTCAGGTTTGAGGTCCTTTATGGTAAGCAAGTGGGAAGGTCTAGTTGGCAGTTGGATACACAATTGTCAAATTCTCAAAGGAATGGGGTTGCTCAGTGGGAACACATGAAAAGAAAACGAGGCGAGGGGGCAGAATTCTGGGACCAGTCAACCCTTCAAGAGCAGGGAGACTAGAAGCATCCCATGGAAGTGACCGAGGCATTCAATGCCTTTTCCATGCCTTCTTTAGATACACTATGGTTTGAAATGAGTATTATGAATCAATTTATAGATGAGAAAATATTGCCTCAAATCTTACGGGATTTGCCAGGGATCATAAAGCTAGTACACAGTAGACAATGGATTTCCATTAATCAAGCGTTTAAACTCTGCAACACCAACTCTTACTGTCAAAAAGTTGTTTCTTGTATTGATCTGAAAGCTGAATTTCTCTCACTTTTAGGAAGTTGTTTTTCTTTCGTTTCCGCATCCCCAGACAGGAGGTGATTTTTCAGAATGAGAGAACTTCCTCTTTTTTTTCTTTTTTAATTTTTTTTTTTTTACATTAATTCACTTCTGAGAGAGAGGGACAGAGCACAAGTGAGGGAAGGACAGAGAGAGAGGGAGACACAGAATCCAAAGCAGGCCCCAGGCTCAGAACTGTCAGCATAGAGACTGACTGACGCGGGGCTTGAACTCACAGACCGCGAGATCATGACCTGAGCCGAGCCACCCAGGCGCCCCTTAATCTACATATTTTTTATTTTTTTAATTTTATTTATTTATTTATTTTTATTTAAAAAAAATTTTTTTTAATGTTTATTTACTTTTGAGACAGAGAGAGACAGAGGATGAACGGAGGAGGGTCAGAGAGAGGGAGACACAGAATCTGAAACAGGCTCCAGGCTCTGAGCTGTCAGCACAGAGCCCGACGCGGGGCTCACGGACCGTGAGATCATGACCTGAGCGGAAGTTGGCCGCTTAACCGACTGAGCCACCCAGGTGCCCCTTACATATTTTTTAAAGACAGTAGTATACATATAAAAATCAGCAATTCCAGAGGCGGACGTGATCCACTTTTCAGTTTTACTTCCTAGAACTCAGGCGAGAAACAGCCTAAAGATAGAATGAAAACGCCGAATGAGTCCTGAATAGACGCTGCTCCCGATTCTAAAAGTTGGAGCTCCGAGATGTGCTCTGACGTAGGCAAGTGAGGGAAAGATTGCAGGAAGTGAGAGTGCACATTTTCTGGAGACCATGTACTGAAAGAAGAGAATGGTGATGCTGTTCGACGTAAGTCAAGGACGGAATCCAATGTGAATTATAATTATATGTTATGTCATAAAGATCAAGGCACTGCAAAATAAAACACAACAGAAAACCTCTCTACACAAATTTATTGAGCCGCCATTATTTCAAGGATCCTCTCGCAAAGTGTGAAAACTAGCCTACCCTATGGAGATCGTCGGAACGTTGCTAAGGTGGCCTCAGCTGGGCCACTGCTGACAATTTGGGAAGGATGGTTTTCATTCTCCGGGAGTATTCTTTACATTGCAGGGTGTTTAATATCCCTAACCTCACCCACCTAGTGTCGTGGAGACCATATGAAAGCCTCCCCACCTTCTCCATGACCCCTGGGGCTCAGTAACACACCCACGTGGGTATCGTGCACTCTCTGACCCTTACTTTTCAGGTAAGGAAAGAAAATTCAGAAAAGGAAAGTGTCTTGTGCCAGTCCAAGCATGTATTTCCTCTTGTTCTTAATCCTTGGACCAGAAAGCTTTTTGATTTCACTGCTACCTCAAGTACCAGTAAGCACTTTGAATCGCTGATTCCTTCGGTCAAACCCAATTTCTCTTTGAGAATCAGAAGTTGGAATTGGAAAGAAACTTGATCCAACCTCCTCATTTAGCCAATGAGAACACGAAACGCAAGGGCAAGGATAACTCAGTGGATTAAATTCAGGCTCTGGGAGAAGGGTGATAACTCAGGCATTGCTGAAACCCAGATACTTCAGTGAAGTTGGTTTATCGTAGAGTGTTAGTGTTGGAACTGACATCGAGGCTGAAGGAATAAATGGGTGGCTGGGGGACAGGGCTGATCATAGTGGCGTCACTGGTGATGTGGATGGCGTGGGGGCACATTTTGCCACGAAACTGACGTGCAAAGGGCAAAGAGATGAAGTCGAGGTCGGGGTCCTGGATGTTCAAACGTATAATCGTGACTTAATGTTAGCAATGGTAATTATGGTAGCTGTCATTTATTTATGCCTTACTGGGTGCCAGATACATTGCCTTTCCCAGTTTGTGGACCGCAGAATTCATAAAGAAGATACAAGCGTCAGGGCTGAATAGAAAAGCTGGGGCTCTAGGGTTCTGACCCAACTCTGGCTGTGAATTACCAGCGGGGTGTGCTTCCCTTGGGTCTTTAAATACCTGGGAGTTGGAGCATAACACAGATAAGGTCAGAGGTGACAGGCACGTGACGTGGTACATCCCCTTCCCACATTTTGCCTGGCCCCATTCTCAATCTGGGCATTTTCTGTCCTTTAACAAAAATGTCCTGCTTCCTCTGCTCTCTCTCATTTCCACCCTCTTCTGGCTGCCTCGTTTCCACTCTTCGATGACTCTGGGTGTCCATGCTTGTCCATGCTGCTTCCTATGGGGGGGCCAAGCGCTGGATGTACTGCTTTCCTGGGTGTGTGATTCTAAGAGGTCACTTCTCCGGGCCTCAGTTTCCTCATATGTAAAGTGAGAAATCCCTCTCCTGGAGTGCAGAGGGCCACATCTGAGACGCAAATGCTTGCTGTCAGCAGTGACAGGTCACAAAAACATCTTCTGTTATCAGCATCGTAATCCTGAATTTATAGCTAAGGATAAGGGTGTATCTCAGAGTTTCTAAGTTTTGTGGCTTGCTATGTGTAACTGGGAAAAAATACAGTTATTTGCATTTAAATACAAGTCTAAATCCCTCCCGTCCAAAAGCGGTAATAACTACCCCAAATGAATTATACATTTTCTAATTTTAAAAGGCCGTTTTATGGAAATGAGGTTATTTGTGCTGCATGGTACGTTCTTGTTGCATCAATGCGAATGCCAAAGGGTGTGATTTATCCAGACTACACCACCAATGGGAGGAAAATTTAGGGACTTGGTTTGTATCACATTTTAAACGTTCTGTAAATACATTACCTGCAAAGCCCCTTGTGAGGAGGGAGGAGAAATAACCATCGGGGCCCTTTCATATTTTCTCAGCTGAGCTTGGTGATAACAATTTGCTCTAGTTATCCCGCGTGGAGTGTGTGGTAAATCCGGAGGAAATGTGATCTCATTTTCAAAGATTGAATGCAAGCTGATTTGTATGTACAGTCCAGAATGATTTTGTGAATGCCAAGTCCTACTCTGTGTTTATAGTCACTGTTCCCCAAATCTGAGTGTGTAAATCCAATTTGGGTGTTCAATTACATCCATTTGAAGAGCACTCTTTAATACAAGTGGCTGCGTTAGTTTTCGGAGTCGATGACAACAGCCATCTTTTTTTTTGCAGCCATGATGGGTAGGGGTGGCGTTCCTTGCTGGGGTGCATGTGACTTTGGCCCAGGAGGAGCATGGCCACAAGGCCTGGGGAGACTCCTTGGACTTCATCACATACTCCATGCATATGCAGTTGGGGAAAAGTGGGTGGGTTGGAAGCCTGGCTCAAGAGAAAAGCTTTCCTGAAACCCTCCTCATTATTCATTAACGAGAATAATGTCTTTTCAGATGTAGAATAATCCCCAGGGAAGAAGAAAAGCCTACCAAAAAATACAAAATGCTAATGATGCTTTTCCCATGAAGTATAAATAAGCAATGATTTTTTTTTTTTTTTTTTTTTTTTTTTTTTTTTTTTTTTTTTTTTTTTTTTTTTTTTAAGAAAGGAAAGAAAGAGGGAGGGAAACAAAAACAACTTCCTCTGGGAACCAACCGAAAATACGTCTTGTGTGACACGGTCAGAGTCGCTTCAACTCTTGGGGTTTTCTACTTTTTAACACTTAAGATTAGGAGGTTGTGCTAGTAATGTTCGGGGCAGAGGGGCCAAACCTCTTTTCTTTTTTAGTGAGAAGTAAGTGGAACCCCAATGAATAAAATAAGGCGAACTGATATTTTCCTAGTAAAATTGACTTCATAAAATTCATGTTTGTTTATCTTAGTGCGAGTCAGTGGGAGCAAAGAATCCATTTTAATAAGGGCGGCAGCTAGAAATTTGCACTCCTTTGGACAACCTGTGGTAAGGATTAGGTTTTTACCTCGTTTAAAAACCACGGTTCGTTACTGAGGTCAAAATGTTGCTTTTAGTCCCGCGCAAATAGACATCTTTTGCACCCGTACACTCAGGTACCTGAAAAGAAAGAGTTGCCCAGGTCTGCGGTGTGAATAGCTATACTGATATTGTGAACTCGGAGAAAATCTGGAACTCTGAGATGGTCACAGTGGCCAGTCCTTTATCTGGGAGGCCCCAGCTTTATTAAGAACGGTGTCCCACTTCCCTCTCAGTGTTTTCATTTGGACGTCCGCGCTAGCTGGACCCTGTGGAGGTGTATTTACCGAGTGGGAGTGGGAGGTCCTTCCTGAACTGGTACCGAGCGGACAAAGAGGTCAAGAGGCTGCCGTGCTGGCCCCGAGAGGGCGGAGCCTTCCTTCCTCCGCCTTCGGATATAGGAAAAAACATGCTTACTGACATTCCAGACAACATGGTAACCCTCCCCACTTGTCTAGTGTAACCCAGAGGACATCAAATACCTGTATTTCCTTCTCCGATACAAGAAGCTAGTATGGCGGTCGTGGATGCAAGGACCACGATCACTCTTTCCAAGATCTCGTGCACCAGCAAAGTCGTCATGATTCCTCCTTCCCTCTGGGGCATCTCTGATCTGAGGGGACACCTTATTTATCCTCCGGATGAAAACCCTTTGAGAATGAAATGGGACACTGTTACCAACAAAGATAGGTCAAGGGCCAAAAATGGAACTGTTTCCTCCCCTACAAGAAGACACTATCTTCACTTGTCTCACTGTCCTGCTTTGTATTCTTATCCTTATTCTAATGTTTTCACAGTTGAGTCAGGCAATGAGTGCTCTCACCTGGGTACAACAACAATGATCCAGAAATCTGCGATACGTTTGGAAGAATATCTGTGATTTGGAATTATGTGACAAGGAGATAGTTGTTCAATACGCACACAACTTTTATTTCCATAGTACTTTCTTTCTGGCGACGACGCATCCCTTTGAATAAACAGGTTTATGGTGGGAAGTATTTTATTCCTGGGAGATACCTCTGTCCTGACTTGGTCCTAAATCATACGACTCAACTACCTTAACTAATGTAACAAGGGCTGCAGCCTAGGGACCAAGCACAGATGAAAGACAATTGTAGTAACGTTGCCTAGCCCAGTTGTCTCCTTTCGGAGGTTTTATGACCACTGTGTTGGTCAGAGTTCTTAGCTGCAAAAACCAGAATTCACTCCAGTTTGTTTAGACAGCAGGCTGTCTATGAATGGAAATGGGTAGCTCGCTGAATTATTAAGGGATCTTCCCAGAGCCTCTGTGCAGAGCTGGCCCACCAAGGAAAGAGCTGCACTTGCCTAAACCAAGAAACTGCTGAATCAGGAAGTTGCTGCTATGGCGAGTAACTAACATGGCTCGAAAGGAGATGAGGAAATACAGGATTAAAAAAAAAAAATCAACCTGACCAAGGTGACGGGACTTACAACTTTGAGGACCCACCTGTGAAAATGTCAAAACTACCTACTTCTCAGGTGTTCTTTGCCACTCGTTTTATCTTCTAAATCTCGTGCTGCCAAGCTTCTTGAGGATCCTGCCCTGTTTATCTGTGTGCTTCTCTCTCTCAGTCACCCTTCTTTCCCCACTTACCTCAGTTCTGTGCCTAGTACAAGCCCCTGCCTTTGCATGGTCTTGTCCTCTCTACTGAAGTCTCTCTCTCTCTCTCTCTCTCTCTCTCTTTGGTATCCAACTCCAGTTTGGAGCACCATACACCTTTAAACAGGGTGACTTTCCTAGGGGAAACCAAATCAAGCTTCAGACTTATGCCTAACTCCGTGTCATTTGCTCAGGACATGACCCTATCAGACATACCCGTTCCTGACCTTGGATCCTTTGGACATGCCAACTTTCATCCATCGTTTGGTCCCTCTCATACTGCTACTGTGGACAGATGAAAGGCAGGCAGCTGTCTAAGGCATCTTGGGTTACTTTTACCACCAGTTAACCTCATCACCTCGCCTTTGCCTGTCCAACAATTTCAGACAAAATCAGACTCCTTGAACTCTGGCTCATCATGAATTTTAATTCATGACCTGCCCATGATTCTTCCGGCTTCTAATCTCCAGTCACTTGTTACTCTTTAAAACCAGTTGGCACTTTAGGCCTGATACTTGGCATTGCCTTTCCAGCTTTGACCTTTGACTATTTTCTCGACCACAGCTTATTTTTCACCACTGGATCGCGCTTCCTTATCCTTTTATAAATTGCTGTGTATTACTAACTCACTCTGCCCAGTCAGGCAAGTCTGTTCACTGTTATCTCAGCTGAATTCCCCTCAACATCCATTCCTAAACCCAGATGTCTCCCTGATAGATTGAAACCACTACACCCCAGCCTGTGAGGATGCTAACTGTTGTGGTCCCAGAACATAGAATAATGCCTGGCATACAACAGGCAGACAATAAATATGTGCTCAGCGATTGAATGATGCATCTAGAATTCTGGGGCCCCTCCTTCTCAGTGAGCTAAATGATGACTTCCATTTCTTCTTTGAAGTTGGTGAGTCTTCTCGTGGAAACTGGTGCTCGAGATGAGTAAAAGACATGTGATAGAATTTTATGGTGAACTTCTCTGGTATATTGGGTAAAATAATGAATGCCTGCAATTCTCAAAACCCTATTGGAAGGAGCTGAAATTAAATCGTGGGTGATTAATCAGACAGGACTTATGTGTAGTCATGCCTATAAATGATCAGGAGATTCTACTTTGTACAAATGGTGCCTTTCCCACCCTGAGATTTAACCGGCAGTAAAATAGTTTGTCTAGTGTAGAAAATTTCAAGTTCACATTAATAGAATTCTATCATAAAATGTCACTCTTCTTCCCCCCCTTCTTCCAAGCACTTTATCTTATTCAGTTTGACTAAAGATTTCTTTAAACGATGTAGCAGAACACGAGCAAAATAAAGGTCTCAAAATGTTAGCAAGCGGCTGTGGGAAGCTAGGCCAATGAGTATGAACTGCTGAGAGTCTCTACCTTCCCACAGTGGCAGAGTGGGAACAACACAGAATTTTATCCACTTCTTTTTTTTTTTAATTTTTTTTAACGTTTATTTATTTTTGAGACAGAGAGAGACAGAGCATGAACGGGGGAGGGGCAGAGAGCGAGGGAGACACAGAATCGGAAGCAGGCTCCAGGCTCTGAGCCATCAACCCAGAGCCCGACGCGGGGCTTGAACTCACGGACCGCGAGATCATGACCTGAGCCGAAGTCGGACGCTCAACCGACTGAGCCACCCAGGCGCCCCTATCCACTTCTTAATGTTGGGGCGAGGTCATTAAATTCTGTGGGAATAGGCTCTTCATCTGCCAAAGGGGGCAACAGCAGCCTATCCAATTGCTGGGTGGGGGGTAAGTGAGAGCACATACGTGGCATTCCTAGTACACCATCTGGTCTGTAATGAGTAGCCAAAAATGCTAGTGAATAGGGCTTCTGGATTTTCAGTGTGTGAGCCCTGTCCTTCAACTTAACCTTCATGTACTTCTCACGAATCTGACATATATGCTCACTCGGCTGGGATATCTCTCACATGTTCTACAACGTTGTATCCACATTCAATCCCCTACCCTGACACTCAACCTCACCGTCTCTTCACTGGTATCTGTCAACTCAAAATTTTCCTGTTTTGCTGGGGGACGGGGGGAGGTGAGGGGGCTGGGTAGTCGGGGCAAAGCTGGAGAACTGTGTCAATGAAACACAGAAATCTTGCGGCCACTCATCCAAGGTGAGGCAGGAGAGAATGCTGTGATCCTTTGGTAACACCTGCCAGTGGTCTGGCACGAGCAGGGGTGGAGAAGAGTGTAAGACACTGGCCGTTCTAAATTAGCGTGAGGTGTGTGTAAAGGGAGAGGGAGGGGGGAGGGGGAGAGGAGTAACAGAGAGCTTTCCATGGAGGAGAACTGAAACCCAACTGTGAAAATTCAGGCAAACGTAAAGCATCTGAAATGTTGAGAGATCTACAACCCATTTGATTATGGAGGGACTCCGGGCTAGGGAGCAATTGATTCTACACTGGGAGGAGTGAGGAATGGGCAGATTTATGGGGCCTGTAAATCTTAGATAAAGAAGATGATATTAGCTGAAAATAGAAAGGTCCATTCTTAAATCACCCTGTGAATGGAATAAGGAGCTGAAGAGAATCTCGTCTTTTACTTAAGACAGTCTATAAAAGCTGAGAGGGGAGGGATGGGTATTGACAGTATTAATGAGTTCTCTCTCCACCGGTCCCTCGGCTCTTCGGCTCAGACAAGGAACCTCGTGTGTCCCAGGGAACTGAGGCCTGAGGAATGAGAAGAGTGTCTCTGACCTTGTCAAAATGCATTTTTGTCTGAATCAAGGCACAGCAATTTATCTTGTGAGATAATCTCTGTTCAGGGTGTGAACATTTCTTTCTTTGTGAACGTTGGTGTCTACATCCTTTCAAAGACAACTCCCCAAAGATGTCATTCTATGAACTGAGAAAGAATTGTTTTCACACACAGGACTGTGAGTTCTGAGGCTGTCCAGAAGAGTTTAAATAAATCCTCCTCACACAGTCTCAGAATCTTCTGTCAATTAAAATGACGACCTGCTCTCTTAAATCCACAAGCCTGTATACAAGGACTGGCTTTGTTGTAATCCAACAGAAGATTAGCTATTCTTTTGCAGTGAAAAGTCACCTCGATTCTAGAGTGCCATAATGATAATTGTTCTCCTTTGCTTCAGACAGTAGCTTCTTTTTAATTTTTATCAGCACACCACAGACATCTGTTGAGATAGTAGCCTACATGCTTCCATATACATTGTTTTCATGTGTAAAGAAACAAAGAATGAAAAACCTAACCCCAGTGATATTGGAGTCAGCATTCCCAATTCACAGACTCGGACCAAACCTTGGAGTTGTTTTAATCTCCAGAAATAAATATAAAAACAATACTACTTAATTCTTTTATTTTCTAATTTTTTAAATTTTTTTTTTTATTTATTCTTGAGAGAAAGAGAGACAGAGCATGAGTGAGGGAGAGGCACAGAGAGAGAGGGAGACACAGAATCCAAAGCAGACTCCAGGCTCTGAGCTGTCAGCACAGAGCCCGACGGGGGGCTGGAACTCACGAGCCATGAGATCGTGACCTGAGCTGAAGTCGGACGCTCAACCGACTGAGCCACCCAGGCGCCCCAATAGTACTTAATTCTAATCTTATTTTGTTCATTTAGAGCCTAGAAGAAATGTCTCTACTTTCTGTTTCTCAGAACATCTTTGGGGATTGAGTTTCTTTCTCTCTTTGGGAAACACTGTCCTTGATGCCTAGAATGCTCTCCACATCTCTTTTTATGTCTTTTTATTCATACCCCAAGGATAAACTGGGTTGCCAATTTACAAAAGCTGTCTTGGTCCACCCAGGAGCATACTATCTTCTTTACCTCAGGAGTATTCAACGATCACTGGAAATCTGTCTTTTCCTGTCTTTTATGTGTAATGACTTGGATATGTGCATAGTTGTCTGTTCAAGTAGCTCATAAGCAACTTTCAAACAGGGACCAGGCAATACCTACTATTATGGGTTAAATTCTGTCCTCCACCCCACCGCCACATTCTTATCTTGAAGTCCTAACCTCCAGTTCCTCACAATGTGCCTTTATTTGGAAATTGGGCCATTGGAGATGTATTTAGCTAAATTAAGATGAGGTCATGCTGGAGTAGGGTGAGTCCCTAGCCCAGAGTGATTGATGTCCTTATAAAAAGGGGGGAATATGAACACAGACACCTGTCTAAGAAGATCTGAAAATGAAGACAGAGATCAAGGTGATGAGTCCATAAGCCAAGCAATACTAAGGATCGACAGCAACCACCAGAAGTTAGGGGAGAGGAATAGAACAATTTCTTCCTGACAGTCTTCAGAAAGAATCAATCCTGCCAGCACTTTGATCTCAGATTTCTAGCCTCCAGAACAGAGAGACATATATAACATAAATTTCTATTGTTTAAACCACACAGTCGGTGGCTGCAGCCCTAAGCCAACTAATACACACACCATCAGGGTCCTGCAAATTATGTCTTCCTGTGGCATTGGGATCAGGAAAAAAAAAAAAAATTCTAGAGGCTCCTGGGTGGTTCAGTCAGTTAAGCCTCCAACTTCGGCTCAGGTCATGGTCTCTCGGTTCTTGAGTTTGAGCCTCACCTCAGGCTCTGTGCTGACAGCTGGGAGCCTGGAGCTTGCTTCAGATTCTGTGTCTCCCTCTCTCTCTGCCCCACCCCCACTCATACTCTGTCTCTGTCTCTCTATCTCTCAAAAAAAAATTAAAAATTTTTAAAAACGAATATTCTAATAAAATCTATGACACAAGTCAGCTACATGACCCCTCATCGCTATGAATCTTCACCTAATCAATTTAACGTTATATTAGTAACAACGCTTACTTTGTTTTCTTTACTTTCCATGAGATTTGAAAAAGGTCACATGCACAAAGACATTTTTTAAGCTGTAAAGCACCTGACAAATGTTAGCTCGGAGTGTTTTTGTAGACGGCCAGCGAATCTTTGTTGATGCCTTGAATAAAGGGAAATTAAAGGTGCCAGATGTGAAAATACATATAGAAACTACCATTAATGTTGACCCCAGGATCACTGATCCTGAGAAGAACCCCCACCTAGTGAGAGCTACTTTTCGCAAATATTCACAAGGGTTGTGTTAAAAGGGCTTAAGGTGTTACTTGTTTAGATTACATACTCTAAATGTTGACACTTCAAGAGTGTTTCTCTGATGAGCACCATCTACAAGGGCACTTGCTAGAAACACAGAAGTCCAGGGAGGCTCCACCCTAGACCTCCTGAATCAGAGTTTGCATTTAACAAGTTCCCCAGGTGATTGGTATGAATGTAAAATGCATCTCCTCTGTAACTCACGTTGCTAGAACATTTCGTGTGTGTGTGTGCGTGTGTGTGTGTGTGCGCGTGCGTGCGTGTAGAGTAATAAATAAACATTTTATGCAACCAAAGGCAGGTAATATTGGTAGGAGCCTGAGCTTTAGAGTTTGACAGATCTGATTTTTCATCACACGTCCACTATTTAGTAGTGTCATGAGGTCATGGCACTACGACGGGACCTCAAACAAGATGATTTACCTTGTGACAACCCCAGTCTCCTAATCTGTACAAGGAGATAATAGTATTTAACTTGCAGGATTCTGGAAGGAGACTAGAGATGATGTATATATAAACCAACAGGGAGACTTCTAGTACCCAAAATATGCCTGGGATTCTGTATCGCTAACAAGTGCCCATTCTGGCCCTTCATCTCGAATTAATCATTGTAGAGAAAGAAATCTGATTTTTCTGGCGGATCAGGGATCTCAAAGGGTGCCGAAGACTTTCATTTGTCCTCTCTCCTGGGAGGAGGTATTTGGTGATGGAAGAGCCGAAGAGAGTTGATGCCCACAGCGGTGGCGCCAGTATCCTCGAGAGGGAGCCTCTGAGCTTTCCTGCACCACCAGCTTCTGTTTGGAATGATGGAGCCATCCCTGAATACGGCATATGTGGCACCAACACCTCCTCTGTCTCAGATGCTGTGACACCCCCATCAAAAGGCAACCCTCACATGGTGTTCTCCATGGGAAACTCCTCTTTCTGATTGCAACTATCTCAGGCACTATTGAGCAGAAGCCTTCTATTCCTACAGAGACCGTTGTCAGCTGATTTTATTATTTTGATCTTTTGAGCAGCTTTTCAATGCCAACAAAAGTCAACACGTCCTTCTGGGAGAAGCCATCAGAGCATTGGTAATGAGCTGTGCGAGAGGGTCTGTCATCGGCATACACTCTGGGGAAACAGAGGCACTTTGTTCCTGAAACTCACATGGTGTGACCCGCTCGCTGTGTGAAGTGTTAATATTTTGCTCCGTGCTTGGTTGCTGGTGCTGCTGCCAACAGTAAGAAAGCTTTTGGGGAGTTTGCTGTACATTTTGTGAAAACTGCATGGAACCGGGCCAGATGTCAATGTGTGAATCAGAGCATTTCTCTAGAATTCGTGACTGTTCACTTTATGCTTTAGCAACGCCATAGAAGCTAAAATATCTATGTTGGGAAAGAATGACGTCTGCTTTCTCGTCCTCATTTGGATGATAATATCATGTAGCCTGTGGATGATGATGGCAGTCAATGATTGCTTTCTCTTGTAACTGCAGTGAAACTCTCACATCATGACAATGAAGTCCTTAAAGTCCAGCAGTTTCTGCGGCCTTCCCCATGGAAGTAGTTTACGTTATCCCAATGAATCCAGAGGCATTAGTCTATTCTGTTCCGCTGAGTGCAAGATTTGGCAGTTCTCTTTTTCCCTTCTTTTTTTCTTTAGTTTTTATATTTTTCAACATTTCCCCAAAATAAAGGTAATCTTGGGATTTATTGACTATCACCTAAAGAAATTATTTACATATAAATTAATGGTAAAGAGAGAATTCGCTTAATATTTATTATCTATGCAATTGTTATGTGTATTTTGTAGTATACAACTATGATGTATGATATGTATATTATATAATACAGATATATAAATGTATATAATTATATATTTTATAATATACACACAATAATTATGAATATGACGTTGCACATTATGTAGAAGGTATAAAATATATTTTTACTTATATATTATAGAATAAAAATATAGAAAGAAAAGTACATGGAAAATGCTTGATTCTCTTCCTTGTCTACCCCACCCTTTATAAGAATGTTTGAATAAATTCCCCACGTGGAACACATATTACTCTCACCAACTTCGGGGAAATGGTTAGATCTGGAAAAAGTAAGGAGTGAAGGATGCAGACTGGATTGGGGGTGTGGCTGAGAACAAAAAGTACACATGTCCTTCAGAAAGAGAGAGTCCTTGAGCAGGCCAAGAAGAGGAAGCAGAATGAATTATAGCTATTTTTTTTAACTATTAGGAAGTGCTGTCCCAAAACAAAGCAGAATAGCCAAATATTATCACAACTGGAAACAGGAAGTTGGTCTGGGTTACTATTCAATAACCATTCAATAGAGGTAACGGGAGGGACATATTATAGTAAGAAGCATTATTTTAATGATGATGATCCATGCTTTTATAAAGACTTTGGCAATTGAAAACCAACTTCAGATACATAAAGAAGTGTGCCGATGTCTGCAGATTACTTGAAAATGCATCCCAAAAGAAGATGGATTGGTGAACAGAGTGATGGATAGAGGGACGGGTATGCAATAAAGTAAATGTAGCAACATGCTTGTCATAGACTTTCGCTATTATACAGCTATATGCGTATTTACCATAAAGTTCTTTCAGCTTTGCTATATGTTCGAAAACCTCCTAACAAAATGTTAGACAACAGTGACTTCCCAGACTTGACCCCATGCAATTACCTCTGCAATCTCGGGAGTTACTTATTGTCTTCCTCATTTCCTTCCTGAGGAAACTGAGGCTCACACAAATGGTGTGTGCGGTAGTAGGTGTGGCAAAGCCCCTGGGACATGGCGGGAAGGTACAGGGGCTCTGCTTCCGGCTGAGTTCCAAAGTACTTGGATTGCTGGAGTGGAACAGGCTCAGGCGTTGGAACCTGCTTATGCCCAAATCTCACCTTTCCGCTTTCTGTATGATCTTGGGAAGTGCCATGTTGGAGGCTTTGAGCTTGTGTCTCATCTGTCGAAGGGTGAAATAATGCCTTATCAAGGGTACTGTGGGCGATAAACAAGAGAACCTGTGTCAACCGGTGGCCTGCATGTTTCTTTAAAACCCAGATATACATCTGGTCCTTCCAGTGTCAGGGTCAAAGTAGCCCAAAGCAAGGCAGGAGGAAATTAAGGTTAAATCGGAGATGTGAACTAAGGTGCTAATCTTGGATGTTGGATTTCCAGGGAAAATACCAACTTTTCTTTATTTGTAAGGCCATTCATTCTACAGACACAGGACCCCTTTGATGTTTCCTGTTGGGTAGAATGACTCATCATGCCATTTCTTACATCCTGGCATTTTTGGTCATATTTGCATTATTTCTGCTTTCCTAACCTGCGTGCTTAGCATCTTACAATTAAGTGTCAACAGCACGTGTTTGTCCCTCTGTTTTCATTCCTGTTTAATCTCTTCTCTGCGATTTAAAAAAAAAAAAAATTAAATGTTTTTATTTATTTTTGAGAGTGAGAGAGACAGCGCATGAGCAGCAGAGGGGCAGAGAGAGAGGGAGACACAGAATCCAAAGCAGGCTCCAGGCTCCGAGCTGTCGGCACAGAGCCCGACGCGGGGCTTGAACTCACAGACTGTGAGATCGTGACCTGAGCCGAAGTTGGATGCTCGACCGACTGAGCCACCCAGGCGCCCCCCTTCTCTGTGAGTTTTAATAAAAATTGTGAATGATGGTCCAACCCAGAGCTGGCTGACCTCATGTTCCTTTATCATGCAGCACTCTGTTTCTTTCTCCTCCTCCCCTCCAAGCATCGTGCCTGTAGCTAAATGTGATGGAGCTTCCAGTTTTGATCAAGGCTCTTGTTAAACTTCTTAGCAAAGTCCGGATTCCGATGGCTTGCATTTCACTTGTGAATGGGAAGAGAATTACCTCCTGAACTTGCAAGGCTGGCCCACATTCCTCACTTAAATTCTCTAAAACTGTGTCATCTGTTCAACTGCTTTCACGGCCAAACCCGGAGCCCGATAGTGCTCTCGGGGTGTTTCCTCTAGACTAATCAGCCATTATCACCTCCACCCCCACCACGCACCCTCCCTGTTCCTCTCTCACCTTCGGGTCACGAGCAAAGATTTTCAACATGGCTCAGAACCATCTGGGGAACTAGCTGAACAGACTGAGATCAGGGATTCTTCATTAAGGCTGCACACTAGAACACTTCGAGGAGATCTGGAAACTGGGACCGCCCAACTCCCTGAGAGCTCCACCGAATTTATCTGGGTGGTGGTCATGCTTTAGCAATCAGAAAAGGTTTCCAGGTGATTCCATTGAACAGGCAAGGCGGATAACCACAATCAAATGTCTCAGAAGTGGGGGCAGTCCATGAAACAGCATTCCTTCCCAGCATTCCTCATAGATCTAAAAATGCGGCCTTGATCATTTCTAAAATGGGAAAAATAAGAGTATCTGCATGATAGTGTTGTGGTAAGGAGCAATCAGTTTAAAAACACATGCCAATAACGTAGAACATATTTTGTAATTTGTTCTGATTGCTTATGATTTAAATCTTATTTATTGGGGAGAAAATATAAAAAAAGGAGGTTAATTGACACAGTCTTATAACTAGTTAATCACATAATAAACACTTGAACTCAGGACTTCTGTCACGTAATCCTCTTTTTATTCCCATTTTTTTCCATCACACTATCTACCATTTATTTGCCTTAAAGAGTAAATTGCTAGGGGTGCCTGGTGGCTCAGTCGGTTAAGTGGCCGACTTCAGCTCAGGTCATGATCTCACGGTTCGTGGGTTGGTTCGAGCCCCACGTCGGGCTCTGTGCTGACAGCTCAGAGCCTGGAACCTGCTTTGGATTCTGTGTCTCCCCCTCTCTCTGCCCCATACCCATCTGGGGAAGCCAGACAACAAAGGGGCTGGCAGGCCATAAGTTTCTAGAAGATCTGCTTACAGACGTGCCAGCTGACGTAGTGTGATGGCACAGCATCAGTGCGAGACAGTGTGAGCAGGTAGCCACGTCCCTGTATCCCAATGGTCTACAGGAGACCTTGGTACTCCACATGCCTGGAAGGAAACCTGATGTTCTTGAGAGCAAAGAATCAAGCCTAATGGGGTCCTAAGTATGGGGTCTGTGGGATCATCGACTTGCGTAGGTGCTCTCAAAGTGGTCAGGGACAGTGCACCTCCAGGGACACTAATTCACAGGAGACAGTGATACAGACATTGCTGGCATGAATCTCCAAGGATCCAGAGGACATGTCGGGTGGACCTGAGAACTTCTCCCAACACGCAGTTTCTGTGAGGACACCAATAATCTCCTCTGTACACCCCTAGGGCATCTTGGAAAGGAGAGGATAGGGTGGGAGATGGGGCGGGGGCAGGAAATCAAAGACTGAGTCTTACCTACAAGGACACTTACATTATTGCTTTGGTGAAAGATGGCTCGATCGTCCTTGACTTAGATGACACCCCCCTACCTGGAGCAGCTGATATTTGAGAGAGGGCTCTAGTGAAAGATTCATCATTTATGGGCAAAATAAAGGACATACATTTTCTCTAGCGAAAGACACACACACACACACTCACTCACACACACAAATGTCTTCTTAAGCAATTGGCATATGTGACTACTTGTCTACATGTGCTTGACAGGTAGTTATTTTAAGTTTCATGTTGGATAGTGTTCCAAAGACAACATCTTAAATCCCAGATGTTCTGGTGCCTGACCATGAATAAAGACTCAAGGAGGTCTAATCTGTGAAGTCCCCTCAAGCATCAACTGTGATTTGAGTAATTTTCGTTTTGCCTTAAGTAAACTCTTTTGGTTTTCATTAGGCATTTCTATTTTTATCATTTGAAAATTGTGTTGTATCTTCTCTAACTTTGGCAGAGATAACGATACTAATGTTAGACTCTTTGGAGTTTTTGTTTGTTTGTTTGTTTTTTAATTCATATAAATAAATGTCCCTTTGGCCACCAATCCAACAGGTAAAAGGTTTAATGACTCAACACAGAACATGTGTATTAAATACACCATGATTTCCCTTCCAGACTGATGAAGGGCCCAATAGCCATGCACGTCTATGGTTTATACCCAAAATCTTGGGCATAATTCCTGTTTTGTCATTTCCACGAATGGTTGATCTTGGACAGTGGACTCTGGCTTGTTTACGTCATCTAAACTCATCTATAACTTACCTCTAACTCTAACTCATTGGGTTTCCCTAAGGGAACAAACGAAGGAAAGGATGTACCATGAATAGAACATTGTGAACATTATATTCCTCCTCGTCTCTTGTCCCTAGAAGAACACAGGCCCTCACACAAAACAACTCAGGAGGGTGGATGCCCAGAGAAATGCTGGAAGAGATGTTTTCCTTGTATTTTCTTCTGCCTCTTTCACCTGTTTAATTGTTTGATTTATTTCAAGCTGTTTCATGCGACTGATTAGCTATTTGCTCATTCAGCTCTATCATTCACCACACATTTTCACATTTTCTGTTAACACCTACTGTGTGTTAATCATGGGAGTAGACATTGTAAGTAGGTGGATGAAAAGTTTATCTCTGGCTTTTGGCAGAGAATGGAAAGGGGGAGGCACGACCCAAGCCAAACACAAATATGTTAAAGGCACTTGGTGAGCAAATTGTAAGGGTAAGCTTTGGGCAACTCAGTCACACAGAAGGAGCCTTTAAGGAGGTTAATTAAACGCAACTTAAGCAAATTCACAGAAGTTTCTCAGAGAAGGTGCTGGTGGAGCTTATCTCCAAAGATGAGTTTGCGAGATTAGGCGATACAGAAGCATTTTTCTTTTCCTTGAGAAGAAACAAAGGTAGAGTGTTGGAATGTAGAGGGGGAGGTGGTTTGTGATAAAGAAAAGGTCTCCTGGGGGTGCCTGGGCGGCTCAGTCGGTTAATCATCCAACTCTTGGTTTCCGCTCAGGTCATGGTCTCGCAGTTGGTGAGTTCGAGCCCCGCACTAGGCTCTGGGTTGATGGCGTGGAGACTGCTTGGGATTCTCTGCTGTCTGCTTCTCTCTCTCTCTCTTTCTCACACAAATAAATAAATAAACGTTAAAAAAAATAAAGAAAAGGTATCCTGAGTTGGGTCACAAAGGCCCTTGCATTCCCAAATGTTTATTGATGGACAGGCACCCTTTAAGAAATCCGGGATCCAGCACTGACTGTGGCAGATGAGGTCTCTTTTGGGGCTACGATCGAGATGAGAGGAGACTGAAAGCAAAGGGTAGGCCTGAGCTTTGGAGATACTTTGAGACTGTCATTAGTTTGCTGGGGAGTAACTAGGACAATGACAAGAACGTGATAGATGCTAGGGAAAGAGGACAGAGGGCAAGTGAGGGCAACTTTTCTAGAGAGGGGCCTTGAAACCAGAGGAGCCGTCCATGTGAAGAACTGAGGGAAGGGCATGCCTAGAAGGGGGAATAGCATGTGCAAGGGCCATGAGGTGGGTTAGGAAAGAGCCTGGTGTATGTGAGAAACTGAAAGAAGGTGGCGCACGGCCGGAACTAGGAGGTGGAGGGAGGGGCAGGAAGTCAGGTTAGAAAGGCCGGTGGCGGTGAGGTTTTGCAGCAAGGGAGTAACATGACCTCATGTTCAAACATTTTCAAAAATCTCCGTGATGGCTCCACGGAGAATGCACCATTGGAAACAAGTGCGGCCCGGGGAGCCCAGGCAGAAGGCCGCGCTGTGGTCCAGGTGAGGGAGGTGATGACAGCCCGGACAGTATTATTTTACTGAGCTGCTCTGCGAATGGTGAAAAGTGGCTGTGAAGTGACACCACTGTCTCCCTCCAGGCTGCGTGAAGGAGAAGAAGGAGAAGAGGAGAAGCACACTGCTAGAAAGCAGCAAGAAACGAGTCCCCAGTATCTGGATTTATTTCCACGTGTTGACAGTTTGCCGTGACGTCGCTCCAGTAGACAGTCTGAACCAACTGGACGGATGATATCGCGTTTTCTATAGATAAACTGGAACACGTTGTCAAGGTCACTCATCTAGGGTGAAACCTCACTCAAACTTGAGCCCAGCCTGGGTGCCCCACAGAGCTCCTTTCATGATCTCGCGGTTCCCTTTCCTCCTACTGCGATGCGACACGTCACGGGCTGCCGTCTGGGAGGCTGAGACAAGCTGTCAAAGTGTGGTTGGTAGGCGAGTTCTCTACAAACCCCTCAACTTTAATTCTGCTCAGTGATCCCTCCCAAGGCCAATAGCGAGTGGCTCTAAGGGCTTGTGATCAGAGCAGGTGAATTCACGTGTGGTACGTGCAGCCTGTCTGCCACGTTTCTTCTCGGAACCACAGCACAGTGTTTTCAATTATGGAAGAGAGAAGATGGTCAGGGAGTAAGAGTCCTCGATTTAGAAGAAGAGAAATGGTAAAGTTCCAAAGTTCTGGTTCTCTGTGTCTCTACAAACGATAATACAGAATACAGAAAAGCTAGTGGAGTTTGGTGAGATCCTATCACCAACTTACTAGGCAATTGGCTGACTTCTTCTGAGGTATCATTTTTGCATTCAGATGTCCTAGAACATCAAAAACTTGGGGTGGGGAGAACACATAGCAGTGCCGCCTGGGGAAGCATCGTCAAAATCCCAGGGAGTCCGAGTAGCTGTTTGCCGAGACTGATAATTATCAGCAAGCAATTGTCAATACTCCGAACGTGGCAAAAGACAGATTCGCTAGAGCTTGCAAAGTCCTGATCTTTTATGTAGACTAGTGTGTTCATTTGGTGCACCTACTAGCGCCCTGAAAACGTACGATTTTAAACGTTATGTTGTAATTTTGTTGAGGATTTTCTCTTTTAAAAAATACTGTTTCTATTTGCCATGGCTGTACTGAAGTAGCCAAGAAATCAGAAATACGTGATAACATTTCCATTTTAAGACTCTTACCTTACTGTATGTTTGGTGACAAACGCATACACCCACAGATGAATGGTCACACTGGCCTCATCCGGGGTTGCAAGATGACCTTCAGGACTTCACGCTCCAGTAACGCACACGTGGAGATGATTCTACTTTACGGAAAGAAAGAAAAATAATGGAATGCCACCACCACAACGATTTCATTATTCAAAAGACATATATGCACACATCTATGTGTGAGTTTTTAAAATAGTTTCAACTGATTTTTATATCCCCCTCTGTTGTGACAGCACCTGCACCTGTTCCCAAACAAAAGCACAACGAGGGGTCAGGGGGCGGGTGCCGTTACGAAGCAAGTTAAAATACAAGAACGGGGTTTCTTGTTCCTTAAATGACCTACCACACCCACCACTGACACAACTGAATAAAATATTACATAAGCTTCTTTTTTTAAAATTTTTTAAAAATTTTTATTTATTGTTGACAGAAAGACAGAGCATGAGCTTGGAAGGAGCAGAGAGAGAGGGAGACACAGAATCCAAAGCAGGCTCCAGGCTCCGAGCTGTCAGCGCAGAGCCCGACGCGGGGCTTGAACTCACAAGTCGTGAGATCCTGACCTGAGCCAAAGTTGGAGGCTTAACCGACTGAGTCGCCCAGGTGCCCTATTATTTCATAAACTTCTTAAAGCCATCCGGGGTGCCTGGGTGGCTCACTGGGTTGAGCGTCCGACTTCAGCTCAGGACATGATCTCTCGGTTTGTGAGTTCCAGCCCGGCATCAGGCTCACTGCTGTCGGTGCAGAGCCCCCTTCAGATCCCCTGCCCCATCTCTCTGCCCTTCCTCCACACTTCTCTCTGTCTCTGCCTCTCTCTCTCTCTTCCACTCACCCTTCTCTCTCAAAAATAAATACACATTGAAAACAAATTCTTAAATCTATCTAAAAGCTTACAAGATATCAATGAGTTACTGGGACCCACTGGAGGAAACATGGGACCCCGGTGAGCAAAGAGAGCATTGGAACCATTCTGCTCTGACACTTGGGCGATCTCTGAGCAGTGAGAGCATCCAATTCCATGGTCTGTGTGATGTGGGCTGTATCCTCCTTTGCTTGCTCACCCTGCCCGATCCCTTACTTCCCCTTCCTGAAAAACGTGGCCTTCCCAAAGAAAGTCCCCATACCACATCCTTATCTTGGCCTCTGCTTTAGTGGGAACCCAAAGACACCTGAGCACCGGGAAACATGTACAAGGATGTCGATATCAACATGGCTTACTGCAGATCGAACCTGGAAACAAAATGAATGTCTATCAACAGGGGAATGCATATGTAGCCCGGTGTTGGCTCATTTCATGCAATGCCATGTAGCAAATAAAAAGGAATGTTCCAAACAACACGAATCTCACAGACATAATTTTGAAAAAATAAAGGCAAGGCAAAGAAAAAAAAGAATATATACGGTGCTATTTCACTTCTTTAAAGTTAGAAAACACACAACACTAAGCTATATTTTTAGGGATGCATATAGGTAGGAAACTATAAAGACAAGCAGAAAGTGATGATCATGGACATTAGAATGTATCCACTTCTGGGGAGAAGAAGATGATGGGGAAGAAGGGAATCTGGGGTTTTTGGCCACAGTCTACTAGATAATGGGTACATGGTTACATGGGAGTTTGCTTTATGATTACTGATCACAACGCATCATTATTTTATGGTATTTTTTTCTACATGTTTCATATATGACCCTGTAACGGATTAATAGATACAATAGGAGTTAAGAAACGGAGACCAGGGAAAAAGAGGTATTAAATAGTATTAGCTGCTCTAGGTCAGTCATATTTGGAATTATTTTGTTCAGCTGAGCAAACATTGATTTCATGTTTTCCTACAGTGGTTTTAAATCTTTTTGGCTGGTATCCACATAAACTTTCCTGTAATTTTGGCAGTGATGCTATTAGGGGGATATAATGATTCCCGTTTAATGAATGAGGAAACTAAGACGTCGAGAGGTTATCTAATTGCCCAAAGACAACTAGCTAGCAAGTGGGAGAGAAAGAATTAAAACTTTCCCTTTCGAGCAGTACTTCAAGCCTACCTGGGTGGTCCTGAACTTATATCCACATTTAAGGTCCCCACAGTCTTTGCCCATTTTCACCAACTTTCCCTCCAAGCCTAGAAGGTGATACGGAATCCCAAAATAAGACCTGCTTGTGATTATTAACATAGAGGAAAAATCCTTCTAAAATGCCACACCCAGCAGATAGGAGGCCAATCCTCACGTCCCTGTAAATCTAGCAATTTGGATCATTTCCTAAGATTTACCCTGAAAGTGCCAGTCCTACAGGGGAGTCAGTTACCAGTCTAGAATTGTCTCTAGCATCTTTTTCTTTGGAGCTTTCTAAGAATGACCATAATCAGCTGTATTGGGCATGAGGGTTGCCAAGTAGAAGCTTCAACACATGCTTGAATGCATGATTTTATGTGAAATAGACACACGGCCTTGGATTTGATGATAGGTATGTGGTCAGGAAACTGGAAGATCGGATATGTGTAGTGATTCTTTGCTACTTAATGAATTTGTCTATAACCTACAAACAATTTAAACTGTTTAATGAATTTGTCTATAGCCAAAAGCATACATTTAAAGGAAGGGAAAAGGAGGGGTAGCCAGAGAGCTAAAGATAAAGGTATCAGCACCTCAGGAACTGAAGGCAACATTTTTTGAAACGATCATATAATATGTGAGGATTCTGTTTGTAATTACTGTTTCTCAACCACCCCCCCCCCCCATATATATGAGAAATTCTATGGAGAAATGTGCTGACATTGTATTTAATCCTCATAATAACTCTAAGAGCCCTGCAATGCTACTTTTGATTTTACAGATAAGACATTCTATTGTAGAGAGTTTTGGTGATTCCCATGTTCATACAGCTCCTGAAGTTAGAGATTCCAAACCTAAGTCTCTCCAAGTCTATCCTTTTAAGAGCTGTGTGAACAAGGTCAACATATACAAGTTCTTAGACCCATCCGTTATATTCTTCCATTTCAACAACCAAATTTATTGTTTTCTGCATTTTAAACTTTGTCCATCATAGTTGGTTTTTTTTGTTTTGTATTGTTTTGTTTTTAAATCGTACAGCTGAAATTCCATACAGAAGAGCATGCATAGATGTTGTTCTGGATGTACTCTAAACACCATCAGACAAACTGATGGCTGACTACAAATGCATGATCTAGGTGAATTACAGAATACAGAGATAGAATCCCAACCCCTGGAGGTTCTGATTCTCTATTTGGGGATGTGACTTGAGAATCTATATTTGTCAAGCCTTCCTGGAGAGTCTGACTACAACTGGATTTGAGAACTGCTATCTCGGTGTTGTTCTTTTTATATCTTTATACCAACATCTTTCTCTTTGGTTTTGCCCCATCAGGATTCCTACCGTTTTGCTCTTGCTGGGTCCTCGGGCTTGAGGAAAGGTAATTCCATGCCTCCCCTCCCCAATTTCTACAGAAATCTACCCTGTGACACCTGGGCATTGAGCTTCTATTCAGTCATTGGATATTCCTATTTCTATCATGACCTAACCACAGAACCTGTTACCGGCTGGCTTTAAACTACCTTGTTGGGGCCCCTTCTTCATCTGCCCACAGCCTATCTAAGGAGGACATTCTATTTTTCAGGAAGAAATTTTTTCAAAAAGTAGATAATTTATACTTATGCTTTGTTCATTTAAGCAAAGCGACAACAATCTATTTCAAGGGGTAGGCAGCAATTGTTGGATGTGACAAAGAATGTAGGAATTGTTCCAGCTAGCTTCCAGGCCTGTCCAATCTGAAAGCTGGGCAATTTCCATAATAATTGGCAGATAACGTATAAAATATCTGTCTATCCTTAATTATTCAGGTTAAGAAGGAGGCCGTATAGATTTCCCAATGAATATCAGCAGAGGTGACATTAAAAATATTTAACCACTAGGATGGCACAGATTGTGTCTGAGTGGAACAGACGTTGGTATGGCCAGCCATCATGGCCACTGGGCATAGTCTTGGATATAAATACTTTGTCCAAATAGGAAATCATAAAATGTGGAATCATTTATCTAAGTGTAAAAAAAAAAAAAATCATGCAGAATTCCAAGAATTGATATTATCAGTTTTCCTTTCTTTTAATCCTCATTTTTGTTCTGTCATAATATTGCATAAATGAATTTTCTGCATGGCTTTTGGGGTTGGAAGGTGGTGTTCCTTGGTTGATTTGATCACATGCCTTGGGATTAGAGATCAAAAATCACACAAATGATTTAGTCTAATGAGAATCAAGTCGTCTATTCTTATTTTGAAATTGATTTCATGGATTCATAGATTTCTTGATTATCAGTACTGAAAGGGCCTTATTTAAAAATGAAGGGATGGGTCAGGGAAACAAAGGGCTCATGTTCCCCGTTAATCCACGAAATAGTGGGGTAACAAATACCAGAAGCCCAATCTGCTGACTTGTCACAATTTGCTGCCCGTTTAACAGAGAGATCATGCCTTTTTGTTTCCCCCTTCAGCCTAGTCATTAATTTTCAAACTAATAGAGATCGTTTTCCCATCACATTTTCTAGACAATGGCAATTTAAAATGTTTGGTTTTTATGTTCCCTCGGTAAGAATCTTTCTGCATCAGAAATGGGCATGCTGAAAAAAAAAATAACATAATTAGTTATCTCTGCATTATTCAGATCACCAACTGCTGAAAAATTCTGCTCACCCAGGGAAATAATCAAACTATTCATTAATAGAAGATAAATAATGAATAGAGCATAAAAAAAATTCACATACATTTGGAATATAATATTTTTTAAGTTCCAAATACTGTTTTACATGGGGGAAATGACACACAGGCCTTCTAGGCAGATCTATGTCTTTTCGAAAGAGATGTCAGTAAAGCCTCCCCCAGAGTCTAATAAAACCAACAGTGGCATCACTGAGTGTAAACACCACCGTCACAAGATGACACAGACTGTTCAAATACTTCCTTCCTTCCTTCCCTCCTTCCTTTCTTTCTAATGTTTATTTTTGAAGCAGAGAGAGACAGAAGGTGAGTGGGGGAGGGGCAGAGAGAGAGAGAGAGAGAGAGAGACAGAATCGGAAGCAGGCTCCAGGCTCTGAGCTGCCCAACGCGGGACTCGAACCCATGAGCCTTGAGATCATGACCTGAGCCAAAGTCGGATGCTTAACTGACTGAGCCACCCAGGTGCCCCAACACTGCTCAAATCCTAAAGTTCTTTTATTAGATGACTCTGACCTTTCCTTCATCTCTTCCTGCCTCCTAAGACTGCGTAAGATGCTCATTTTCATGCATCTGTAGCATGCTCGTGTTCTTCCTTCTATGGTATTTCCAACACTATAATATGATGCTCTTATATACTTCTCTGTATCCCAGGATAGACTTGAGCCTTTGTCACAGAGTGCCTGATACATAATAGGGGCTCAGTAAATGTGTTCTGAGTGCAGAAACAACAGAATAAATATTCAATGAATATGCAGTAAATATTCAGTAAGTATTCAACTTGGCGATATCTGGATCCAATTTCAAATGGACCATCCATTTAAAAGTTCCTGCCCCCCTTCAGTGCCCGAAGCAACGGAAGTAGGTGTTTTCTTTCCCGATTGTTTATGATAACAATAACCTAGGCCTGGAGCTACAGAATTATCATGTAGAAACTATCAGAAGCTGCAGGAGAACAAGCTGAAACAAACAAAGAAAAAAGTTTTTTAAAAGCCCGAGTCCGTAGAGAGATGTCACTGCTCCCATCCGCCTTATTTAAGCATCTGGATTCAGCCACCCCTGAGCTATAGGTACCGCCAAGTTTTTCAATTATATGAGGCAAAAATTTCCTTTGAGCCTAAACCAATTTGAGCTGTGTTTCTGCCCCGTCACTTAAAACCAAAAGAATCTTGACTCACTGAGAGAAATACCAGGGATGGGAACTTGGCTAGCAGTTGAGTATTTTCCTCCTTCCAGAGTTGAACTTCATGCAATACAGAGATCACTATGTAAGGGACTGTGGATATGCTTGGGATAGAGAGCAACAGGGGAGTCCGTGTGCCTTGGGGCTCATTGTCTAGCTGGCCGGCGATACAACTCTGAATGTGGCTATAATATGAGCACTCTGCAAAATGAAGTAGCCAATATTCCATCCTGGAGAGGTTTTCTGTTTGTTTGTTTTTGTTTTTGTTTTTTGTGCATGTTCACCTACCTTATTATTATTGGCATGCTCGTAAAAATTTTACATCAAGTGAATCATAAGATGTTTGTGAATAATACATTCTATCATTCTTTGGATAACTTATGTTATTTCTATTACAGTAAAATAAATATACGTAAGTAGTGGGATAGGATCCATCCATGTGTTAGCCAAAATCTTGTCACCTAAACCAGTGGTAGGCATCTTAACCTCACTGAAAAATCAGTATCAGAGATGCACATATAAAGTTCCATAGGAGCACAAAGAACAAAGAATGGGCATCTATCATGAGCACATTTGCACTTGAAACATTCCCTCTGGCAGAAGTGTGATGGACAATTTGCGGGATTGAGTCTGAGGCTGTGATTCCTCTTAAGAAGCTATTGAAAATGCCTCTGAGTATTGATCAGTGACTCATCTAAAATGGTGTTAGTGAGGACGGATCCAGAAGGGGTAGGTATGAGAGATGTTTAAAGGGTAGGTGATCGAGATTTGGTGCCTGCTTAGGATGAAATGAACACACAATAAGAATTGGGTTGACTGGGTCAATGCTTGTGTGTCATTAACCAGGGAAGGGAATCAGAGGAGGAAAAAAGTGTAGGGACGGACCAGGGGAGATTAAAAGTTGTTTCTGGGGACAAAGAGCTTGACTGACTCATGGTACACTGGGGTGGAAAGCCTTATAGACAGTAGGAAATGTAGTCTGGATTCCTGAAAATGCTGTTTACAAACAAGTACCTCAATGTCAATGAGCACATTGCAAGAAAGGCTTAACTACATGATTCACTTTTGATCTTCCACTGGTTGAGACCCACCCCTATTCTTGGAGATGATGTTATCATGACGGTAACATGGTAGACCAGGAATTCTTTCTCCCCAAATGTCTTGGAGCACAAGTCCCCTTCTGGGGGTTGGCATTTTGGCAGGAACAGAGCACTGAATCTAAGTGCTAAAAAATAACTTACTTTTCACCTGCTCTCATTCCTTAGACTGGTTATCACCCTCATCCTAGATAAGATGTAATAATAATTCTATGATAACTGCTTATGATAACTCTGCAATCATTCCGTTATTAAAGTAACAGTAATTAACAACTGTTTACTCTGCCTAATCCTTCCGATTTCAAGGCTCTGTGTGGTTTATAAAAACACTATTATGGGAACCATCTCATGTAGTCCCCATAGGAATAATGCAAGTAATGTTTATAAGGCCAACATTTTTGATCGGCAAACTGAGAAGCAAATACTTGCCTGAAGACGTCTGCTAACAATCGATGAAATGTCTTCCACTATGGCCTTTGGCACGGATTCTGGAGCTGCTCTCTTTACCAGCTGTGTGATCCCAGGAAGGTTCTTAAACCTCTCCGTCTTTCAGTCGTCCGATGGATGTCCTACTCCCTGTGTGGTAGGTTTGTTGTGAGGAAACAGCAACAGACCCACATGGCAAGGTAGAGACCCACTCTTAGTGCAGACGGTTCTTATTAGGGTTCTGTTGGTATTTGAGAGGAGAGCAGGGGACTGCTGGATCAGCCTTTCAACCCAGGGTTTCAATTCTGAACCAGGCTGCCCCACCACACTGGGAGCACTGGGCCACCCTCCGTCTTGGTGGCTCCCTTCCTCCCCCATCAGTATCCCCTCTGTCTTAGGACTCAGGCACTCCATCATACTGGTTCGTTGGCCGTCTTTTCTCCTTGCCCAAGCAGCATATGAGCCTCTGCACGGTCAGGCTTTCACCTTGGTCCCTGCCACTGGATGGATGCAGGCACATTGCGGGCTCCGGCATGACAGCTCTCGAATGACATATATTTTGCCGAGTAGACACAGATACGCTGTAGGCAGTGGTGGGGCCAGCAAGGTGACGGGATGAGAGGGGCCAGTCCGTTCAGGCTTCTCCTCAGAAAAGCCCGCAGGAGTTAGACACAGATATAGATGTACAGATATCTATATTGATATAATGTATTTATGCACTTGGAAATTTGGTACATGAGGAAAAGTACAAAGAAAAAAGTCTATTCTCCAATCATCTAGGTTTATCTTTATCAATATACCTAACATTTATTAATTATATATAATATATACTATATAATAATTGGCATATAAAATAACATTATATATACATATATGTGTGCGTGTATATACACACACATGTGTAAGTGTGTGTGTTTGTCCACACACACACACACACATATATATACACATGCACATGTGCACACACACAGGTTCTATTCTAAATATTGTCAATATATTAATTTATTTAACCCTTACTATTCTACGTTATAGGTTCTATGGTCATTCCCATTTTACAAATGAAGCACAGAGAAGTTAAATTTATATTGCTCAAGATCACACAGTATTTTGCTTTTTACATTGTGTGCGTATAGACCACAAACCATATGAACGTGGATTTTCTTTAAAATATACGGATTCATGCATTTACTCAACATTTTTAAAAGTAGCCACCGCGTGCAAAGCACTGTTCTAAATGGTGAGGATACAGACAAAACGGCAAGAGGGAGCATGGCTTTTTTTGCGCCTGACGGTGTCCGTGGGGTGTGGGGGTAAATCACGTGCATCCTGGAACCAGCCTGTCCATGCTCAAGTCATCGGGGTGGTGCTTCCTAACTGTATGCTCTCCTGCGGGTAACTCCATCTCTTTATGCCTCGGCTTCCTCATCTGTAAAATGGGGAAAATCGCAGCACCTACCTTTAAGAGTTGTGCCGAGTAATTAGCGAGTAAACACACGTCGAGTTCTTGAACAGAGCCAGGTACGTGGTGAGGGCTATGTGTGATTTTACCTTCTGGAGGGAGAGGGAGAGAATTAAGTATTTGCTCAAATCGGTGCTCTGGGATAGCCCAAGTGCAGCGATTTCCCAGAGAAGATTTGGGTGCTTGAAGGCTGTGATGGGATAATCATGGATCTCATGAGAAAGAAAATCTAGTCCTTACAGGGGTAAGGGGTACTTAAGGGGTAAGTATGCTTCACGTGTGACAACAGAGAGAGAGAGAGAGACTGTCTGTGGGGTTGAGGTGTGTGGAGAGGTGGCCAGGGGCCAGGTCCTACAGAGCTTGATGAACCAGAATTTGGATATGATGCTAAGGGCCATGTGATCCTGTAGCAGAGGCTTAATTTGGCCCCTACACTCATAGCTCTTAGGGTTTGGGGCTGGGTTTGGGAAGTATATTGACATGAAATAGATTAGCAGCAGAAAAATGCAAATTTATGTAATGGAAGTTTTACATGTCATGGCAGCCCTTATAAAGACATAAAGGCACAAAGAAGCACTTAGAGTTGAATGGTTGTATTCCGAACTGGACAAAGAATAATAAACTGTGGAAATGTATCAAGGCAAAGTTGCTGAGACAAGTGTAGTTAGTGGGTGGAAAAGTGGCTAAGAGGGTTAGTTTGTACAGATTTCTCCCAGTTGCCAGCTCTTGGTGATAAGGATTTTACTTTCCCCTGGTAGTGGAAAGACCACTTTCTCCTGCCCCTCCTCCTCCTCCTCCTCCTTCTTCTTCTTCATTAAAATTTTTAACGTTTATTTAATTTGAGAGAAGGGAAGAGAGAGAAAAAGAGAAAGTGTGTGTGTGTGTGTGTGTGTGTGTGTGTGTGTGTCTGAGTGTGTGTGTGTCAAAGACAGAGCTAGAGCAGGGGTGGGGCAGAGAGAGAGGGAGAGAGAATCCTAAGCAGTTTCCAAGCTGTCAGCACAGAGCCCAATGTGGGGCTCGATCTCACAAATCCGATCTTTACCTGATCATGATGAGCTGAGATCTGAGTCAGATGCTCAACTGACTGAGCCACTCAGGCGACCCCCTTTTTTCTTTTAATTTGAGAGAGGGAGAGAGAGAATGGGGAAGACGGGCAGAGGGGCAGAGGGCAGAGGGGCAGGGAGAGAGAGAGAATCTAAAACATGCTCCACTTCAGCTTGGAGCCCAACTCAGTACTCGATCCTGGGATCAAGATCTGAGCTGAAATCAAGTGTCAGATGTTCAACTGACTGAGCCACCCAGGTTCCCAGAAGACGTCTTTCACGGGGGGGATTATCTCCTGCTTTTAGGAAGAAGAAGGGAGTGTTGGAGCATCCTTTTAATACCTGTTGTTGTTCAAGAGCCTTTAGCTCCAAATGAACCTTATGTCCAAGTGGCATATTGGGGGGGGGGGTGACATGGTCTGCCACATTTCAATGTCAACGCAGGATTTTCATCACGATGTGACATCATATGATTTATCTTTAAAAGAGTCCCTTGGGTTACCTTCAGAAGAATGGCCTGCAGGCGGGCAATATTGGAGGCACAACAGTAAGCAGGGGCTGCTGTACTTATCCAGGTGGGAAAGGTGGCGGCTTGGTTTATTTACAGGGGTAAGAGTGGAGACTGAGAAGTGGACGGATTTAGGGTATGCTTAGAACGCAGAATGGGCCAGGTAAGAGCACAGAGAGGGAGACAGACTGTAAAATGTATATAACTCCTGGAATATGGGAACAGCAACTGACCAGATGGCAGTGCCTGCCATGAAACGGGGAAGACTGGCTACCAGGTCCTTTCTGGGGAGACAGTCATGTCTCCTATGGGCGTCTTAAAACTGAGGGGCGCCTGGGGGTCTCAGTCAGGTAAATGTCCAACTCTGGCTCAGGTCATGATCTCACAGTTCGTGGGTTTGAGCCCCGAGCTGGGCTCTGTGCTGACAGCTGGAGCCTGCTTCAGATTCTGTGTCTCCCTCTCTCTCTGCCCCTCTCCTTCTCAGGCTCTGTCTCTCTCTCAAAAATAAACATTACAAATATTTTTTTTTTTTTAAATTGAGATGCCAATGAGAAATCTAAGGAGAGGGGTGCTTGGCCGGCTTAGTTGGTGAAGCGCGAGCCTCTTGATCTTAGGGTTGTGAGTTCAAGCTCCATGTTGGGTAAAGAGACTACTTAAAAATAAAGTCTTAAAAGAAAAAAATCCCTGGGGCGCCTGGGTGGCCCCGTCGCTTAAGTGTCCGACTTTGGCTCAGGTCATGATCTCGTGGTTTGTGGGTTCAAGCTCTGCGTAAGGCCCACGTGGGCTCTGTGCTGGCAACTTAGAGCCTGAAGCCTACTTTGGATTCTGCGTCTCCCTTTCTGTCTGCTCCTCACCCACTCGCAATATGTTTCTCTCTCTCAAAAATTAATAAATATTTTTAAAAAGATTAAAAAAAGAAAGAAGAAACCCAAGGGAAAATGATGAAAAGATAAGCAGTTGGACATAAAGGCTGGAAATCCAAGGATGCACTAGACAGGGGATACAGGTGGGAGTATAGCCTGCTTGGGATTCTCTTTCTCTCTCTCTCTCACTAAACAAACAAACAAATATTTAAAAACAAACAAACAAACAAACAAAACCCACCTAGAGAAGGTGTGTGGATGAGAGGAGGCAGAGCTGAAGACTGAGTCTTTACATTTAAAGGACATGGAAAAATGCTTTCCCTGTTCCCTGCAAAACCAGTCTCCTTCCCCCTCCCCAAGGGTAATGACTAGTATGAATTTGGTACAACCAGTGGGCACCTTTCAAGATCATTTTAATAAAATTGGTATCGCGATATTTCACAAATATGGAATCTTTACGAAGGAGAATACCACAAGTGTATCCAAGATATATGTTAAGAAATAAAACTTTCCTTCCCAGGAAAGCATAACCCCTAAGCTCATTGTGAGCTGTTACTCTCTGCCCATGGTTGATGTAGTGTATCTTTGCCGTTTACGTTGGTTTGAATATTATTTAAATACTCTCCTGAAATGTCTTCTATAAGAGCTTGCCTTTTTCACTCGTCATTTTTGTCTGTGAGATTAATTCCCATCGATGTATAGAGGTGTAATGAATCATTTTCACTGCTATATAGTATTCCCTTTTCTGTCCTAACACTTTTTCTCGTAGTCAAATTGCTACGTTTGAGTTTATTACAAACAATGCAGACGGGGCATTCTCATGCATATCTGTTCTGACACAGCAAGCAACGTTTATCTGGGAGCAAAATTTGCTGGGTCGTTGTGTATTTGCATCTTCCACTTTTACAGATAAAGCTGCATCACACTCCAAATCAAATGCACCGATTTATACCTGTACCATTCATGTTCATGGTTTCACGTGGCTTCACATCTCGATCAAACCTTCCAGTTGTCAGACTTTTAATTGCTTGCCAGTTTCGGAGGTGTAAAATGGTATCTTGTTGAGATTTTTAGCTTGTTTTTCTCATGTTACTAATGAGGTTGATCATCTTTTCTCTTTTTTTTTTTTTTTTGGCTGATGTGTTCAATTGTTAGCAAAATAGCTCTTCGTGTTTTTGGCCGTTTTTCTATTAGACAACTTGTTTTGTTTTTCTCACTGGTTCCAGAAATTCTTTATAAAGGTTATATGTGTGGTCAATAACTGTTCCAAGTCTTTTTTTTTCCTACTCTACTATTTTTGTTAATGGTTTATTTTAATAAAGTAAATAAAGTTTTTATATTTCCTGTAACTGAATTTATCAGTCTTTTTCTTACTTGTCATGTTCAGAAACACTAAGTAGAGTCCTTATTTATGAGATCTTACTGGCATAATGCTATCATATATCTTCTTCCAAAAGTTTGAAAAGTTTCCGTTCACGAGGTCCAGGAAGCATCATCTTCCTTTCCTTCTGCTCAGCTGCAAGGTAAGTCATACTGACATTGAGGTTGGAATTTTTCTTGTCTATATATGTTCACTGAGAATGCGGCCCCCTCAAGTCCTGGGCTTCCGTACCCATTCTGTCTTAGCTGTTCACCATGGCAGGCCCAACATCTTGCTCTGTCCCTGTGGACGTCATATTCAATAGGAAGCTCACAATAACCAGAGATTGGACGATTACATCCGGGTGGCTACGGGCTTTCTTGACAATTCATCACTCAAGATTCGAGATCCTACTCTATGTCCAGGCCGGACTGTCACCAGCTAGATCCCAAGACCTGCCTTTACCATTCACCTGCTGGTACCCATTGACCTTTGTCCTACATTTTCCTTGTGTTCTTCTTTCCAGCTTATCTCGTAACTCAGGCTACAGGCCTCACATCCCGTTATGGAAACTGAAACGACCCCTCCAGCAATAATGACTGCCTGAGGAAAAGACCACCGGCAGACCAGTTTGAGCTAAACCCCTGCCTCGTGCATATACAGATAGATCATGGAGTGACGTCTCGAATGATCAATAGCCACCTTTACTGCATTATGATACTAAAGTCTCTGGCCAAGGAGGAACACAGCCTCATTCGCATAACGTCCGATGTATGTACAGGCATCTTTCCTTAAGGCGAAGGCACTTGCAAGGTCTTACGTTCACCTAAATATTCATCCCAACTGTAAATAGAAGGAACCCACTCACACCCTTGCTCTGGGAGTCATGGCTTTGGAAGTCACTCCTCCCATGATCTCCTTATTTCCTGCAGATAAAGTTTCCTTTGTGCGGCAGCCCTACGTAGTCTATCTGACTCACCAAGCAGTGGACTCACCCTGGTTCAGATACAAGAGGATTTCTAGTATTTTCTGGCAATCTTGATTCTTCATTTAAACAGATATTTAAAAAAAAAATTTCCTATAAGTTTGATTCTTTTTTTTTTTAATTTTTTTAACGTTTATTATTTTTGAGAGAGTGAGAGCCAGAGAGCAAGCAGGGAAGGGGCAGAGACAGAGGGAGATACAGAATCGGAAGCAGGCTCCAGGCTCTGAGCTGCCAGCACAGAGCCCGATGCGGGGCTTGAACTCACAGACCACAAGATCATGACCTGAGCTGAAGTCGGCCACTTACCCGACTGAGCCACCCAGGCACCCCGTATAAGTTTGTTTCTTAGAAAACTATACCTTTTGTTTCTTTTAAAAGATCTCTAGATCACTATTTTACCAGAAACAAACGTCCCATGACTGTTTTTTTTTTAACCTTTAAATATATGTGTGATAGAAAATACATGGTTCATTTATTCACTTGCTTACATAACTTTTAAAGAATGCTTTTTCGTTAAAAATAAGTTTTAGGGGTGGCTGGGTCGCTCAGTTGGTGAAGCGTTTGACTTCAGCTCAGGTCATGATCTCACAGTTTGCGAATTCGAGCCCCACGTTGGGCTCTGTGCTGATGTCTCATAGACTGGAGCCTGCTTCTGATTCTGTGTCTCCCTCTCTCTATGCCCTTCCCCTGCTCATTCTCTCTCTCTCTCTCTCTCTCTCTCTCTCTCTCTTTCTCTCTTTCAAAAATAAATATTTAAAAAAAACTTAAAAAAAGTAGAAATAAAAATCAGCTTTTAGGATCTATCCACTCATGAGTGTGGTTCACTTCTTACCCTGATGAATATTTATTATATTAAATTAATCCCCCAAATGTGTGAAATCTTAGTGGAAAAATTTAATGGAAAACAAGAGTCCTTTGAAAATATGTAAACAAATGCATATGAATAAACCAATTTTCAGCGTCTCTCCTCTTAGATCTATACACCTACATAGAGGAAATCTTACACGATGCGAAAAAAACATTGTTTTCCTGCATTGCTGGTGTTAATCATGAGCACCTCACCCTCATTAAATTATCAGTCTTGTTTCCTTGTTTTGCTTCTTCATGATTCCCAATTTCTTACTTCATGCCCCTATGCGGTTCCCAGCTGGTCCTTGTGAAACTCCATCAGAGCAGATAATCAAATGTGTGGCATGTATCCTTATTGTGACCTTCAACCCAAACAGCTCATGGGACAAGGTTCTGGATATGGGTGCAGGATTCCTGCCTGTGTTACTATGATCACCAGAACTGAGACAGTTATCATCTTATTGAACACCTACAATAGGTCAGATGACATACCGAGTAATTGATGTTATAAGGAAAAAGGTTTTGAACTCTGTTTTCTTGGTTAAAAAAACCCCCCTGAAACTCAGCAAAGTTAGACAATCCGGTCCATACTACAAGTGCGGGTTTGTATTCCTCGCTTTCTGACATTTTACACAAAATTGCACGGGAGCAGATATCCGGAACCAATGGCTTCTGAGTATTCTATTCAAACACAATATTTTCTCAATCATTCTGCCTGAAATTTGTCGAGATTTATTTTTTTTAAAGGACTAGGCAGTCGTGTTTTGCTGGGTCAGTCTTCACGGATTGCACTTTCAGTGTGTGTCAGTCCGTTGATGCTGCATTACAAGCACCCCAAAACCAGAGGTGTAAAACCATGTTTGATTGACCTTACAGCACGGTGGGCTGGAGAGATGTTCCTTCGGGTCTGATTGCTGCTGGGCTCTCTAATGCATCGGGGGTTGGCTGGGAGATGAGCTGCTGTCTGGAGCTAAGATGGTCTCACTCAGATCCCTGGCAGCTGGTTGGCTGGCGGCAAAGATGCCTTGGTTCTCGCCACACGGTCCCGCCTGACCCAACAGGGTAGCTTGGGCTCTTTCATCCGGCAATTTCAGGATTCCAAGACCAGCTTAGTGGGCAAGCCCCAAAACACAAGTGCTTTCAAGCTTCTGCTTGGATGCACTGTGCTTCTGCCCCGTTGACCAAAGCAGGCCACGCGGACAACTCAATTTCAAGAGGTGGCGAAATCCACTCCATTCTGTCACAAAGCAAAGCAGAGAGCGTCCAGGCACAGTGGGGATTTTGTGGCCAGTTCCGCCATCGATCACAATCGCGAGTTGCTATTTTTGTTTTATTCACGATTTCACACGTCCTGGAAATAATAAAGCTGTGACGATCGCTCCACGCGAACATGCTTTCTGCCAAAGTTTGGAGATTGCTTTCTTCAAAACATCTTCTGTGGGGGTGTTACAGAAGAATCATCAATCCCTCTGGTTTCAGTTACAAAAAGAATACTCTCAGGGCTTAGTGCTGATGGGAACTCTCTCCCTCATTACCCATAAACCATTTGTTTCCTGCATCACTTCGACTGTGCAGAAACTGATCCTATCCCCTGCTGCATATGAAAGTTGGGGTCAAAGTCTATCTGATGGCGTCTCACTGTGATTCTGTGGTTTTACCGACTTCCACTCACGTAGGTGGGCTTAGGCTTCGAGTTGGAGTTAGTGTCTTCACTGATTTTCTGATAATAGTCATAATAGCCTCTAAACAGGTTTTATACATTTTTACATTGCCTTTTCTTTTCTTTTTTTTTTTTTTTTTAGTTTTTATTTTAATTCCAGTTAGTTAACATATAGTATTATACTAGTTTCAGGTGTACAATACAGTGATTCAACATTTCCGTACATCACCTAGTGCTCATCATAAGTGCCCTCCTTTATCCCCATCACCTATTTAACGGGGTTTATATTTTTAAAGAATACGCTTTCTAGATTGTTCTGGAATTCTAGCATATGTAACTTTTAATTCACCAAAACTTCATATTGTGTTGCCACAAGAAAACAAAAGCAAAAACAACCCAGAAAACAAAACGAACAAAAACATCTCCTATATATATATATATATGTATATATATATATACATATATATATATATATATCTTCTAAACACCAGGCAATTTATCCATAATACATTTCACCCTTGTTTTACCAATTACTCAGAAGAAAAGCACATCTGAGCAGTTACGTAATCAATTTGAAATCAGCTTTACCAATTACATATGTGAAGCTCAGGTAGGTTTGTTACCTGGGCACATATTTAATCTGTAAAATAATTTTGTTCATATAAAGATCAACATGTTACTGTAAATATGAAATTAGATTATGGATGTGAGAAAGCTTTGCAAAACGAAGAGTAAGAACATTTCGAATCCTGAGAGTCGGTGTAGTTTGGTGGAAACCTACAGAGACCTGGGTTTATAATCAGCTTACCTACTTTCTAATTGGAGTGATAGAGGAGGGAGGGGAAAGGAGGGAACAAGGCATGTGTCTCTAATTTTTAACTCCAAGTTCAGCTGTGTAAACATTTTAGGCACCTACAGTCCGCCAGACAGAAATTGAACTTGGGATTAATGGGACTTAAAAAAATGTGACTTCTTCCAAGAAATTAAACACCTAATGTTCTGTCCTTGGACCAGAGTACTTTCTTTCAAATTGTCCCTGCAATAATTCCTTTAAAGCAGCATTTCCATCCAGAGACTTGGTAATGGGTCATGGCTTGGGCAAGGAAACACACAGGTGTTAATTTTTAGTCACGTGTACCACGCCAACTGAGGAGAGTGAGCAGAGAGGATGGCCTCACGGGTGGACCATCCCCCTTCCTTTACACGGATTTCTGATTTATCACTGGATGCCAGCCTGTACGTGTACAGACGATCCCCGATCCCATCTTTCAGCACAGATATATTTACCTAGCACAGATATTTTTCTTGTTCATTAACCATTCATGAACATTTCTCCAAAGGTACATTGCATTATTCATACACAAATAGATGTTCAGGAACTTAGTAACTGTGAATGCGTAGCATGGCCTGATCATGGAATATACTCTGGTAGTTCAGGAATCAAAGTTAAAACATATTTACCGTCTAGAAGAATGATTTGTGGTTTGAAGAATATAAAATGTGCTATTTCCCATAGTAGCTGATATATATATATATATATATATATATATATATATATATCACACACACATATATGTATATATAAACACATATAAACACATATATATGTTTATATATACATATATATACACATATGTGTGTATATATATGTACACACATATACGTGTGTATATATATGTGTGTGTGTATGTATACATATATATGTGCGTGTATTTCATGCTCATATACATACTTTTATGAAGTTTAAGAACTTTGGCCAGTTAATATTCTCTTCTTACCTTCCATTAAAGCAAGCAACAAACAAAACTCTACTCCATATTATCAAAGTAACATCTCTATACTCTTTTATGAAGAGTGAGGGAGCAAAGATGGTAAAACTAGGAACAGGCAGAGAAAAAAAAAATTGCCTGTACTCACTACGGCTCTTTCTTTTGCCAAAAGCAGTCATGTAATGACGTCAATTAAACTTTCAATGAACTTCAATTGAGAGCCTTCCTGAAGGCCTTTTCCTAAAGGAACCATGCACAGTAAGTACCATAGAACAGCTTTTCTTTTACCTTTTTTTTTTTTTTTTTGACTCTTTCAAGCAAGAGAGCAAATCAAGTGATTGGCATTCAGTAAAGAGGAACCACCTTACCTGCAAGAAGCAAGTTCATTTCTCAATACAATTAGTTTTGTAATTACTTTTTTTTTGAGGGGGGGGGCTATATTTTCAGTAACAACAATTGCATTGGAAAACTCATTATAGATCCTCATGCTTTCAGTAATTGAGGTTGTGAGTTGTATTCATAAAATTATTTTCTGCCGGAAAAAAAAAAGTGCTTCCAGCTTCATGCTTCATTTTCAGAGCAATAACTATAGAAAGATTGACTTCTCCTAATTTCTCCCCGAATGCGATGAATGTAGATGCTCTAAGGAATGGGACTGGATTCATTCTTATTGAAATCAGGGAACATAATGAAGGATTTTGCCAGCTACCTGGTGTTGACACAAGACTCAAAAGAAGTGGCTAGGGAAAAAAAAAAAAAGCATGTCACTGATGCCTTCGTTGGAGAAATGTGGCGGCAAGGCCGGGCCAAGTGTGCAGAGGGATGAAGCGATGCCCCCAGCACAGACGTGTTCGACGAGGACATCGTGCACCCGCTCAAGCATCTCCACTGCCATCATCTGCAAATGGCAGGCTTCTTCCTCTTGCAACTTCCTTCTTGTAAATCTGCGGCTCTACAGGCAAACTGGGTCCCTGTGCCCACCCACCGCTACATTGCACTTCCTCAAATTATTCAAACAAAAAATTTTTTTTTGAATGAGACATATTTCCCTGAACTGAGCCTTCTGCTTTTATGCCAGAATAAACCCTGTCTACAATGATGAGCACGATGGGAGCAGAATGTTTTGTCTAACGTAGTTAACCGTATGCATTAATAAATTCTGAGCGAAACAATGACTGCCTTCACATTCCAGGATTTTTGAAAGCATTTACTTAGGACATTCTCTGTATAAGCCAGAAAATTGAGTCTTTTAATCGACTTCTTAAAAAGTCTTTTATTTTCTTCTAGTGGAATGGTTACTGTGTATGATGACGAGGGAACTGCTGTTTATTATCTACATTGTTCCATGAATTTGATAGACATCTTATTTGGGGGGGATTTTTTTAACTTCATTTTTAAGAGCAGTTTTAGGTTGGCAATGCATTGAGAGGAAGGTGTAGAGATTTCTCGTATATGCTGTGTCCCTGCATGCCCAGAGCCTCTGCCTTTATCAGCATCTCTCACCAGAGTGGCACGTTCATTGCCAAGGATGGGCCAACATTGACGATCATCACCCAGCGTCCATAGTTTCCATCGGGGTCCACTCTTGGTGGCATTACATTCTATGGGTTTTGTTTTTTGACAAATGTCTAATGACATGCATTCCTCATTATAACATCGTGCAGAGGATTTTCCCTGCCTTACAAATCTTCTGTGCTCTGCCTATTCATCTCTCTACTCCCACCGTTGGCATCCAGTGATCTTTTTTTGTCTCCATAGTTTTGCCTGTTCCAAACCACCATAGAGATGGAATTATACACTACAGAACCTTCTCAGATTGGCTTCTTTCACTTAGTAATGTGCACTTAAGGTTCCTCCACGTCTTTTCATTACTTTACAGCTCATTTCTCTTTATTTCTGAATAACAGTCCATTGTCTGGATGGACCACAGTTTACCCATTCGCCCACTGAAGGACATCGTGGTTGCTTCCAAGTTTGGGTAACGATGAATAAAGCTTCTATAAACATCTGTGTGCAGGTTTTTGTGTAACATGAGTTTTCAGCTCCTTTGAGTATGCACCAGGGAGCACAACTGATTGTTTGGCAGTTTCCTGTAAAGCCAAACATACTGTTTAGTGTTGTAGGCAACTACCAAAGTATCTTCCAGAATGGCTGTACCCTTTTGCATCCCCACCAGCAGTGTATGAGAATTCCTGTTGCTCCAATTCTCAACAGCATTTGGTGTTGTCAGTGCTCTAGATTTGGGGCATTCTAATAGATGTGTGGTGAATGGTACCTCCCTGTTGTTTTCACTTGCATTTTTCTGATGATAGAGAATGTGGAACATCTTTTTCTTTTTACATGCTTATTTGATATATATATGTATCTCAGATATATACCTATATCTATATCTCTATATCTATACATTATATATATATATATATATATATATATATTGACACACATACACACACACGCACGCACGTGCACACACCCGTACACATTTTTCCCCCTTTGGTGTCTGGTATGGTCTTTGGTCCATTTAAAAATTTTTTAGTGTTTATTAATTTATTTTTCGAGAGAGAGAGAAAGAGCAAGCCGGGGAGGGGCAAGCTGGGGAGGGGCAGAGAGAAAGGGAGAAAGAAATCCCAATCAGGCTCTATGCTGTCAGTGCAGACCCCATCGCGGTGCTCAAACTCACAAACCATGAGATCGTGACCTGAGCCAAAACCAACAGTCAGACGCTTAACTGACTGAGCCACCCAGGCACTCTTTTGGCCCATGTTTAATCAGGATGACCAATATCTCATTTTAATCACTACAACAGATAGGTCACGTACTAAGATCCGCATTTTATAGCCTGGAAATTCAGGTGAAGGGTGGTTAAGAAATATCTTCTGATTGCTCACAATCAGGATTAAAATTCCTTCCTGAGGTTTGACACCCATGCTCAGTGGCTTCAAATGGGTTGTCTTCTAGAATAGATACTGTGAATTATCAGAGACAATTAACACCAGTGCCTCTGTATTTTCCGACCTACCTCAACTCACTCCACTGCTGTTCGTTAATCATCCCTTGGATTCTCTCCATCTCCTGGCCCACTTGCCCCACAATTATTGAATTAATTCTGTCTGAGATGGGAAGTACTTATGTTTCTTCGATCACTCTTTCATGGGGACAAGTTCTAATACAAGTTCTAATATTATCACCACTCGCCTCCATGAGGCTGACTAGATTCAGGGCCTGTATTCAAGTTGCTGCCCTTGAAAGTTAAGTCCCTACCTTTAACCCCCAACCTGGACACAGGGATCTTGTTATTTATTTATTTATTTTTATTTTTTTTAACGTTTATTTATTTTTGAGACAGAGAGAGACAGAGCATGAACGGGGGAGGGTCAGAGAGAGGGAGACACAGAATCCGAAACAGGCTCCAGGCTCTGAGCTGTCAGCACAGAGCCCGACACGGGGCTCGAACTCACGGGCTGTGAGATCATGCCCTGAGCCGAAGTCTGCCGCTTAACCGACTGAGACAAGGCAGGGAAGGAAATAAATGAAAGGTATATTCTCCAGCAGGTTACACCTGTGGACAAGCACTCAGCCTTGTCAGGAACCTTGGAACACAGTGTAGAACGTGCCCCTGAGTCATCCTGCCCAGGGTAGAGGAGGTTGGACTTCTCATGCTTCCATTTCCACAGGTCAATGGTGGAGAGCCACTGTTAGGGACATACCTCTCAGTACTGTTGATCTACAGCAGAGGTCCATAAAAATCCCACAGGCAGAGAGTTCTAGACGTCTGTAGCAGGAGGCTGTTGGCAGGTTCTGGAATGATAAGTTCCAGGAGGAGGTGGGCAGGACACCAATAAGATCTGTTATAATTGTTGTTTTACAAACTCAACTAAAACCTCTGTTCTGGATATCCTGTCAGTTTGGGAAGACAGATAGACAAAAAGCTTGCCACCATAGAGGACAGACCTAAGTTTGAAACTCAGCTCTTCAATAAAGAACTCTGTAACCCTGGGACAATTAGTTGACGCCTTTGAGCCTCTGTGAGGGATAACAATAGTTATATCTTTAGGTGATTATTCCTTCTGTGTGATGGTGAGGGTCGTAAAGCACTTGTTCCAGACATTGAGTAGGCCTCTCCAGCAGTTTCTATTTCCAATCCGAAAAACACTCCTTTCCCCCAGGTGATCAATTGCAGAATAGCCCCACTCTTGTCCAGACAGACACCTTATCCCATCCTCTTCTAAAAAGGAAGTATTTTTAACCTTCAACACCAGCAGAAAGCCACAGGTGAATACCTCAGTGGCATTTGTGCGACACAGATGTCACATCCTGACTCAGATTCCCCACTCTGGCGGAAGATCAGGAACCTCAAAGCTTTGCATTTCATGGCACAAGTGATGGAAAAGACTGTTTCAGAAGTTCTTGAACCAGGAGATTGAATTAAGAGCTGAGTGGCGAAGGAGTGGACAGGGATGGGTGATGGGCTAAAGAAATGTTTAGGTCAGTAAACAAGAGAAGGAAATCTGGAGGTGCCGGGTGGCTCAGTTGGTTAAGCCTCCGACTTCAGCTCAGGTCATGATCTCCCGGTTCACAAGTTCAAGCCCCGCATCGGGCTCGGTGCTGACCGCTCAGAGCCCGGAGCCTGCTTCCGATTCTGTGTCTCCTTCTCTCTCTGCCCCTCCCCACTCACACTCTGTCTCTCAAAAATGAATAAATGTTAACTTTTTTTTTTCTTAAAGTAGGAAATCTGAACTTCTCATTAAGACCAATAATAGGACACACGTGTTTACAGCGTGTGATCAGGTGACTCGAGGCAGAAGGCTGACAAGGGGGAGCAGAACAATGCCCCTTGGCGGAGGGGCTCCTACTGCCTGGTTCATCCCTGTAATGTCCCAGCATGTAGAATAGCACCTAGAGTAGAATGTAGTTCACATGGTTGTTGGATGGATAAATAAATGATTGAACCCTCTTAGAGTTTGCCCTCTTGAGATATTTTTAGAAAGACAACAATGCAAGAACGTGCCAGGAGCACAGCTACTACTTGCAAAAGCAGCAGGTGTTCTCTCAGACTTTTCCCCCTTACCCACTATTGTCCTCTTAGACCACAGCAAATGGATCTTCTTATCGGTCCTTAAACAAATCTGACACTTCATTAACTCTGCCGGCACACCTTGTATTCCCACTGCTGGAGACTTTCCTCTCTTTAGATTATCCAAATCCTTTCAACAGAAGTGATATCTCTGTCCTATAACCCCCAACCGCCACCCCAAGTAGTTTCGTGTCTCCACAATGCCTTTAACCAGCCTCCTATCCTGAACACACACATGCACATGCCTGGGGGAGAAAGGCGGTCCACTACGTCTCTAGTTGATGGATTTCTCATCCGTTGTCATCTTGGTGGAGCTAGTGTCCCCTCCATCAACTCCTCATAGAATTAATCTTGTCTGATGTGATATCCCTGTGGCTTTTTACATACACCTTTGTTAGTAGCACTTATTTCCTTGTTGTGTTTTTACTTTTGCTTTTTAATAATCACTGGAATCATGTGTATGTGTATATGTACTGAAAATATAAAATGCAATCCATGGAGGCAACGATCATCTTTAGAACTGAAAATGAATCACGTCAAAGAAGATCTAAATAAATGGAGAGATTTTCCGTGTACCTGGATAGGAACAGTCAATATGGTCAGGATGTCTGGTTTTCCCAATTTGATCTATAGGTCAACTTATTTTGTGGATATCAACAAACTGCTTCTAATGTTTATATGAAGGGACAAGAGACCCAGAAGAGCCAATCCTATACTGAAGGAGAAAGACAAAGTCAGAAGACACACTACCCAACGTCAAGACTTCTATAAAGCTACAGTGATCAAAACAATGTGTTATTGGCTTATAGATCAATGAAACAGGATAAGATAGAGAGAAAATAGACTCAGGCAAGTATAGTCAACTGATTATTGACAAGGGAGCAAAGGCAATTTTATAGACAAAGGATTGTCTTTTGAACAAATGGGTTGGGGGGAGAATGCGAGGGATAGGTGGAACACAGGGAATTCTTAAAGTAGTGAAACTATTATATGTGCTACTGAAATCATAGATGTATGTAATTATATATTTATCAAAATCCATACAATGTACATCACAAAAAGTGATCGTCTCGTCAACTATAACAAATATATTTTGCAAAATGCTGATAAATAGGAAAAACCGAAGGTATCCGTGGTGAGGGGTATATAAGAACTCTCTGCACCTTCTGTTCAATTTTTCTGTAAATGTAAAACTGCCTCGAGAAAATTCTATAAAAAAAAATAAAAAGCAACTACCATATTCACCAAAATAAATTTCTTAAACAAACCAATCGAGCATGGTTTCATGGACTGACGTTTGAATGAATTAGTCATACACATTCTTGAAAAATTTACATTGTATATTTCATATCGTTTGTAAAAGTCTTCCATGTTTAGGAAAGCAAAAAAGCAATGAAAATTTGTATAAAATACTACTACCCTGACATAAGTACCATTAAGTTTGGTAAATATTTAAGAAATGAATATTATGTATTTCTTTGTCCGCTATTCGTTTGTGACATTTGATTGGTTATGATCTTGTCTTACTGGAGTGTGGGAATCCTGAAACCAAGGACTGTGTTTCTCCTAACATCCATTTCATAGGACCCTGCATGACATCCCTGACGGAACCTGTGATTTTAGTCAATTCCTTCGTTACTCATCAGGGCAAGCGTCTATGCTCACTTCATCTGCCTCCTTGTAGTCCCACGTGTGTGCCTAGGATCAAGTGAGTAAAATGGAAGCGGTTGGATAAGCGGAAAGCTGTGTGACCCCAAATGGCCACAAGTGGCAGCAATGAAATAGAAAGAATGAGTCAAGTCAAGTCTGATCCCAGCCACTGCCCCCTCTCTGTGACAGCAGGCTGGCGAGCTGACTCCTCTGAGACTTCATCTTCTCTTCTGTAAAATGGGTGGTTGTTAAAGCAGACACATCATCCTCTTCACGTCGGGTGGTTCTTAATTCTTTGTCTCAGTTCCATTCTCTGAGCTGACTCAAGAGCTAAATCGTGCAGCTGGACTCTTGCCAAAGCAGTTAAATAGATTTATTTTGACTCTGCATTTTTAGTTTAAGCTGCTCTTTCTGACCGAACAAGCCCCAGAGTTGAAGGCTTGCTATTTATATACAACGTGACTCTTTTTTTTTTTTTTTTTGCAAAGACACTATTTTTAGCTTTAGCTAAATCACGAAGATTTTATGTCTGTTAAAATAAATTCATGTGGCAGAGATTTTTTGACTTACAAGTGGGATGCAAAATCATTTCCCGAAGAGTAAAAGCTTGCACTTTTAATTTTTCCTTAAGTAGTTTAAGAAAATGTAGATAACCAGGTCATCTACTAGAATGTCAGAGCTAAGAAGGACTTAGGAAATGATCTGGTTCACCTCCTCTACTTAAGGATGTGGAAATTGAGTACCAGAGAGAAGCAATGTTCAAGGTCACATGGTTACCTAATATCAGAACTGAGATCAACAGCAAAGTGCCCTAGTCAGTTTCATCAATCAATCAATCAATGAAACTGACCGAATATAACTACTCCTAAGATATCATTGATAAGTCATGGGTAAATGTGTAAATTCTTTGTCCCAGTGAGGGGAGGTTTCTTAAAATTCAAACCTCTGAATCTGCATCATTTTCCTAAGTATATAACTTTAAAGTAGGTGTAAGTTAAGCACATCTAAGTAGGGTGTTTCTTTGAAATTTCGTTTCCATGTGGACAGAGAAGTAATCGTTCCAACCATGTTGGGTATTTCTTTCTGTATAGACATTCTCTGTTCTTCTAAGTAAATACTAGACTCGGGTTTCTGCTTAGATTATGGAAGGCATATAGACCAGTCTGGACCTCAACACAGTCACAAATATCCTCTCTCATGCCATCCCCCTCTCTACATTCATTTTTTTCTTTTTTCTCTTTTAATTTTTTTTAATGTTTTTATTTACTTTTGAGGGAGAGAGAGAGAGAGACAAAGCACCAGAAGGGGAGGGGCAGAGAGAGAGGCAGACACAGAACCCGAAGCAGGCTCCAGGCTCTGAGCTGTCAGTCAGCACAGAGCCCGACGCTGGGCCCGAACTCGTGAACTGCCAGATCGTGACCTGAGCTGAAGTCGGACGCTTAACCGACTGAGCCACCCAGGCTCCCCTATATTCATTGTTTTTTGTTTTTTTGTGTGTTTTATTTTTTTCTTCACATCTCTGGTCAGTGAAGCATTTTACCATTCTGTGAAGGGTGAGTTCAAAGATGTAAGATTGAGCTTAGTGGGGAGGAAGCTACTCTAGTCTTTTTTTTTTTTTTTTTTTTTGAGAGAGAGAGAGAGAGAGAGAGAGAGAGAGAGAGATGAAGCGTGAAGGGGGCAGCGGCAGAGAGAGAGGGAGACACGGAATCCAAAACTGGCTCCAGGCTCTGAGCTGTCAGCACAGAGACCAACATGGGGCTCGTACTCACAAGAGTCAAGATCATGACCTGCGCCAAAGTCCACTGCCCAACTAACTGAGCCACCCAGGTGCTCTGAAGTTACCCTAGTCTTAAACTAGACAAGACTGAGTCTCTACATGGTTTATCTAAGCTCCCTTGAATCTACCTGTTGCTTGAGACAAAGACCCAGCTACTAGTAAAGTGTGACCCTGCCTTTTATTTGCCCTCTTATTCTCCCTGATGGCCTGCAGAGAGAAGTGGCTGACCAAGGCAGGATATCAGTATCCCCGGATCCCCTGGGCTAACTACCTCCACTGTCTTATCAGCATCTCCTAACCTTACATCCATCGATGGGATCTTCAAGAAGGTGCACCTATCACATACCACACACTACTTGAACCGTGTTAGATACATTCTTTCTAACCCTCGAAAACACTGCACAACAATAAAATCTGAGATCAAAGAATGACATTCTAGATCTCTAGAATGTTCTCTTCTTACTTCCTAACATTAATGGGTATAAACCAAGGCTGGCACAAAACCAAATGATAAGTTGGGTTGATCATTCAACCGACACCACCGACAACCCTAACAACACATCTTAAAGATCGCATTACAGTAGTCCTTCTTTATTCGTGATTTCACTTTCCATGGTTTCGGTTACCCCTGGTCAACTGTGGTCTGGAAGAAGATAATACTCCTTCTGAAATGCCATGAGAAGGTCAATAGTAGCCTAATGCTATGTAACAATGCCTTCATCACTAACCTCCTTTCATCTCACACGTAGGCATCTTATCATCTCACATCGTAATCATAAGAAGAGTGAGGATAGTATAATAAGGTATTTTGAGAGAGAGAGAGAGACCATATTTATAGAGCTTTTATTATAGTGTATTGTTATAATTCTTCTATTTTACTAGTCATCATTATTGGTAATCTCTTACTGTGTGTAATTTATAAATTAAACTTTATCATAGGTATTCATATATAGGAAAAAAAACTCACCATATATATAAGGTTTGGTATTATCCAGGGTTTCAGGTGTCCACTGGGGTCCTGGAATGTATCTATCTCCCATGGGTAAAGGGGGACATCCGTACCTGTTTTATGGTTGTAGAAATTGAGTCACATGGAAATTGTATGAGATGCTCAGAGTCCGACAGTTTAGTTGTGACATAATGGAATCTAAAACTCAGGGACTGCAATTTCAGATATAACTCTTCCCATAACAGCAAGACTATATTTGGCTTGAGAAATGATTGATGTTCCCTTTGAGAAAATGCTTTTTAAAGATACACACATTTGTTCATGGGCGTGCCTGAAGTTCTGGGAATGCACTACAAATAGAATAATCAAGTAGCGCCACAATGAGCCAACTCAGGAGTAACAAAGAATTTATTAAGATTCTCCATCCTGACCTTGCCATGGCCGGGAATAAACAGCAGCTTTCTTAGAGACCGCTGAAAAAAATCAGAAGGAGAGGCTGTGAGGTGTCATGAATTCCAAAGCCTTCTCAACCAGATGGGAAGTTCATGAACAAGGTAAACAGAGGAAGCCTAGTGGTTGTCAATGCATGTGATTTAAGAAGGTACCAGCTACTGTCAATAGGAGTGATTTGTTCAAAACTGGTCACTTTAAAATCAGTGGAATCAACACTATTTGTTCAACCTTCAGTGTCATTGCCATCTGTTCTGCGTTGTGAAAAAAAAAAAATCTCTATTAAGTAAAAGACCCAGGAAAAATGTCACTTCTGTAAAAACTTTACATGTGCCCTAGTTAGTCTTTTACACATCTTGACATGGTAATGCATATTATTATGTATTTTAAGTATGATAATGAGCTTATTCATTTGGCTTTTATCAAGAATGCAGGCCCACTATGAGTAATATGGAAGATAACTAAAAGAATTTCTTATAGAGATAAGCCATAGGTAACTACGGGAGCTGGTGAAGAAGTCCAAGGAAGGCTCTGACCTCAGCATCTGGCAATAGACCAAACGTCACTGAAGGTTAGCTAGGCCTGCAGTCAGGAAAAAAGCTAGAAGTAAAATTGAGGACAATGAGGACAAACTGGGACCCACATCTATCACTCCAACCTCAGCAATATAGGACACCTAGAGAAGCTGATGTCCTTTACCATGAGGCTGGAGACTCACCCAGTCTAAGACATGGAGAAGCCACTGGAGGGAACACAGGGTCTAGGAACAAGAATCTGGGAGTATGTGCCTAACTGGATTTCAGAGTTGCTATGGACGCGTGACGTCCACGTGTACTCTGTCTTCCTTCTTGTTCTAAAGGAGCATGAGTAGATGTTATTCTGGAACGGCTTCGCCATTGTGTGTGAGAGTGGGCGTGGGGTCAGATAAGTTGTCTCTTTCGTTTAAAAGTCTTTAGATTGTAAAACTTAAACGTATTTTGTTTCCACACTTTCAGTGGAATTAAAAACATTTCTTATAAAATATAATCTATAGTGTACAACATGATGAACATAGTTAATAACATTGCAGTTAATAGATCATATGTCATCTACAATAATGTAGTTAATAATGTTATATACTTGAAAGTTGCTGAGAGTAGGCCTTAAGCATTCTCACCAGAAAAAAAAAGTTGCTTATCTGTGTGAGGTGATGGTGTGTTAATTATCTTGGTCTTCATAACCACTCTCAATGGCTGTGTATATATATATGTTATATACATATACATATACATATACATATACATATACATATCTGTATTATGATGATTTATATATATACATAGTTATGATGATTTATATATACATATATAAATATATATAAACATATATACATATATATACACATATATATGTATAGACGATATATGTATATGTATATACAATATATATAAACATATATGTATATGTATATACAATATATGTATATGTATATACAATATATAAACATATATGTATATGTATATACTATATATAATATATGCATATATGTATATATACATGTATATATGTATTATATATGTATATATGTACATATATGTATATACAATATATAAACATATATGTATATGTATATACTATATATATAATATATGTATATATGTATATATACATGTATATATATGTATTATATATGTATATATGTACATATATATGTATATATAAAAACAATATATGTATATGTATATACAATATATATACACATATATATACATATATGTGTATATATATAAATCATCATAATACATATATATCATCATACATATATATATACACATATGTATCATCATACATATATATATACATTCCATATACACATCTTATATATATATGATATATATACATCTTATATATATCATATATATATATACACATCATCATACACACACACATATATATATACACACACACACACACACACACACACACACACATATATAAGTCATCATATTGTAAACTCTAAATGTATACAATTAATTATATTTGTCAATTATTCCTCAATAAAGTTTGGGGGGGAAATTCTGTAATTCATAAAAGTAATGTGACCTTGGGTGCCTGGGTGGCTCGATAGGTTAAAAAAAAAAGTATTTAGACTGAACGAATCCAGAAACCAAGGATCTGTATTTAAGGTGCCACTCTCAAGGAGCCTACTGAATTGGAAAGATAGATGTGGGCCTTGAGGCTGAGCCTAGTTCCATGACGTGATAAGATTTTTGCGGGATCTCGGGAGCGAGCAAAAGTATTTTAAATTTAAGAGTGATTTCCACAATTGAGGCTGGGTGTCAGAATGCATAGGTGTTTTAAAAAGACCTTGCCATTCTTTGATGCTTCTCCCATTGACTCTTTCTCTTGCACTAGGCTCTGTGACTGCCCTTCTGATAGATTACAGGAACAGGGACACTTTGCCAGTTTTAGGTCCAGGCTGTAAGAAATTGGCCACTTCCACTCCCTGCTTTTGGGATGGCTGCTCTTGGAATGTAGGTACCATCTTGTGAGGAAGCCCAGGACACATAGCAAGGCCATGTTTGGGTGTTCTAGCACTGACATTCATTCACTCTTCATTCACTGACATTACTGGTAGGAAGCAAAGCTAAAGAAAATACCTGTAGACTTCCTTTGGAATCCCTCTTGTGCTATAGAGATGTTAGTTCCCATTACCGTATTTTCCCTGAGACACCCGGCTCTATGCTCTTAACTATCTTTTGTACCTTCCTGGGGAAATACCAGTGACTGTTTTTCATTGGGGCTGGAGAGAGTTGGTTGGGGCTGTCTCAGGCCCTCTTGGCCTTGGTGTCCACACCATCAGCTTCACTCGGTGACTCATGCTGTGCTATTTCCAAATACTGTTCCTTCCCGATCCTACTATCTAAATGAGCTGTCACCACTTTCTTCCATAGACTCTGCTTCATCTTCATTACAGTACTTACCACAATCTAAAATTATCTTGTTCCCTTATATCATTCCCTCATAATTATCTGTCAGCCCCTTTATGACATCAATTTGTTTATTTTCTGATTTGTTTAGCAGTATCTCCTCAACATTTAGGAATGCGCTCATCAAATAGTCTGAATTTCATACACATTGGGCAGATTGAATGAATGAAAGGCACAATATTAATTCACTTTAGGTGGGAAGGCAACTGTGCTGCTGTCTGTCTGGTGTGACCACTATTGTGTTTAGAATCTGGACCAGAAATATTACTTCTATATCATTCAGCAAAGTACAGACAGTAATTAAAATATGTACGATTTTATGAAGGCATTCACAGAGATTGAGATTGTGTGAACTATTTAGTGAGAACTATATACTGTGCCTTTACCTTGAGTGTAGTCATGCAGAGCACAAATTGCATAGTATCTTCTAGAAACCCAATATTCCCTCGCATATTCTTCCTCGGCTCACTGTGGCTTCGGGAATTGCATTCACACAATACACACACCTCAGCCTTCTCTACCCTCGAGACAGTCGCCTGCTTATTCCAGAGCCCTTGATTATACTGTTTACAGAAAATGTCCCATTCCGCTTATTTCATGGTTATAGTTCACCTGACAAGAGTGTGATTTGTGAGCGCATGTCTGCAGAAGAAGCTCACCGATGTGGTCTTTGCCACCTGGTCAATACGTAGTAGTGATCAATCCTGAGGGGTTCTCACTTCCTGGGCATTGATTCTCTTTGGGGATGGGAATGAGGTTCAAGGGCCGCTCTTTCTTTTATTGGTCGCACGCTTGCCAAATCGAGTTGAAGGTGAAAGTAGATTGCCTTTTGCAGAGAAACTGAGCCGTCGTGGCATCATGTAATGCTTTCAAAAACTCTTTCTGGCCAAGGCAGATCAGGATCTTACTTAGAATTCATTTCAGCACCACTAGTATGGAGGCACGAAAGCCCCAACATTCATTACATGCTCCCTGAACCTAACAAGTCTTTTCTGAAGGACACAGAAGAACAGTGACAAGGGGGAGTTTCAGGGTCATCTGTAAATCAGTTGTTCTAAAAAGCTGGATTCCTAAAGACTGAGCAGAGGTTGAGCTTCACAAGATGGGGAGAAAATCCCCTTACTGTCTTTCCTCAGGTAGATGACCCCTCAGGTAGATGACCCAGTGCGAAATCAAACATTGAAGGTTTTCTTATTTCATGGGACTGGGTTGGAGGGGCAACGACTTAAACAGATTATACACTACTTCCACAGAGTCAGAGAATGTGAAGAACATTGTTTCGTAGATATTCTGTGTGCCATTTTTCCTCCCCTCTGTCCCTAATTTAATCCGGCAGCACTCTGCGAAGGTGTGGTGAAAGATAAAGGGGGAGAGTTTGTTTGGGCTGCCTTGCCAAGCGATTTGAATGCCTTCTTAAGGACTGTGAATGCCAACTTGAAGGGTAACTGGTAGATGCTGACAGGTTTAGGCAGTAAATTACTTTGTCAAATTTACAATTTAAAAGCTACCTCTGGCTGCAGTGTGGGGGGATGAATTGGAGTATGCTGAGACTATAAGCAAGAAGATTTCAGAACCTGCTGCTACTGTCTCTAAGAACCAGAATAAGTGAAGCAGGGGATAGGGATCCTGCGGAGAGAGCATGGAGGGAGATCAGGTTCTGGAGAGACCTCCTCTTAGCGGTGGCTTCTGAGCAGAGCCTGGTGCCTCTCTAGGTCCGGGCTCTGATTAGTATGCCCCCCACTCCCACTCCACCCACCCAAGCTCTAAACAGCCCAAGGTGGGGAAGAACATGGAAGGAGTCAACCTGATCATACCTACCTTTGATAGAATGAAAAGGAAAATCACCTGACTCTTCACACGGCCAGAGGAACTCAGTTCAGATATTTGCTGACTCTTTATCTTCAGTTCGCTAGTAAGACACCATATGTAAGGGAAACACACGCACACCTTCCATCTCAACACTCAAGCCCTTTCATTAACTTACGTTGTAAGTTAATTATGGAAACTGCTGGCAAGATGGTTGGAGCCAAGTTTGGCTCTGACTTCTCTTGGCAATTCCTAGATTCAACTCTACCCTTCTGGGATCCTGCATCAACTTTCCCCTAATTGTCACTGGGAGTCTGCAACAGAATGGGACAAGGGCAGGGCAGGAACTGAGTCAAGTTTCTCAGGGAAGCTGAAACGCGGATGGCATTTACAGAGCTGGAATTTGGCTCAGAGATGGGGTTGGGGTGTGTGTGATCCAAAGGTGGCAAGTGCTGAGTCACAGGATTCTGAATAATGACTGGAAGGTTCAGCCCAAAGTGTGCAAATTCAGTCACAAGCAAGGGCTTTCAAAACTCCGACTTCTAAACACCGTGGTCTTACATAATACATATATTTGACTTACATGTTTCAGGCTATGCGCCCTGGCAAATAATGGTGTTACAATAACAATGATGTTGGTAATAATGAAAACGAAAGAAGGAGGGGGATAAAAAAATAAAAGAGGGAGATGGAATCACAATAAACAGGGAACAGGTGATTCCACCCCCATTTCTCTGCTCCCCCGAATATTTCCATGATTGCGTGTGACGTTGGAGATAGGGATGTGCTGTTGGAGTCTGAATCTTATATTTAATATTCATATTTTTCTTACCACACGTTCTGTAGAAGCAAGTCAGCCATGCGTTCGGTGCTCAAGGAAGGAAGAAAAGCAATCTGTCCTGTCCATATACTGGAGAAAAAGCAGGATGTGCTCATTGAATGAGAAATTCTTAGTCCTTCAACGTAACACCTTACTGAAGGATTGTGGAAGATGATTTGGACTTAATTTTAATATTAAGCCTGGACTTCAGAACCGACTGTGATTAAGACCAGATGAATGGCCTTCTGTATGTCCATGGCAAACCTTTGGGGTAGGCTTCATGTCAGTATTACAATGGATTGTCGTGAGGTAGAATTATTATTTTCATTATGCAGATGAGAATAACGAGACTCGGGGAATTAGCTACCAGCCAATTAGTAACCAGGCCCATGACTAAAATTTCATGGAGGCATTTTTCACCTCCTGTCTGAAGACGCTGCTCTAAAATTTTCCTTCTTGCTCTTGGAGATTTCATGCTCAACTTGCATGGGTTATGCTCAGGTTACTGTCTTCCAAAGGCATGCTGTTCCCAGGAAAACCGGTCTATAAAGTCATGCATGCTGACTCTTCACGAAATGTCTATTGAATTGTTCTCAGCCAGAAGCCTAAGCCCTTATTTCAGAAACCAATTCCAAGAAGTCAAGAAGTCAAGAAGTGGCAAGACTCTTGTGGTAAGAAGAGCTGAGCACCAGGCCATCTAACTGTGGTCTTATCCCAAGTCTGTCTCTCATTAGCTTATGTGACCCGGGTAAATGTATCTGTTTCGGTTTCCTCCTTGGTACATAGGGAGCTAAAGTCTCCCTGGCCTGTCTCACAAATTGCTATGATATCTAAGTGAGAGAGCACGCACGAGCCTACTGTGTGGTTGAAGTGCCGAAAAGGGCAAGATTTAGACATGTGTAAGGGGCCAGCCATACAGCAGGTCCTCTGTCTCGTTTGGCCAGAGTTTTTCTCACCCCAGAAGGGGACTCTTTCTCCACTTCCCCTTCTCAGAGTTCCATGTCCTGGCATCCAGAAGCCACATGTATGCCCCCACAGCCACCAAGGGGGAAGGACAAAACTCCCTTCTAGAGCTTTCTTATCCTGACTTAGATACTGGTCATTCATTCATTCATCCATCATATATTTAATGAAAACCTATTCTGTGAAGAACTTAGAGATACAGAATTGAAAAAACAAGGTTTCTCCCTCAAAAGATGAAGGCTAGTAAGGAGAATCTGGAAATAAGCTACTTCAGAACACTCTAATACATGTGTTTTTGTGTGGGTGGGTGCTTCTTGAGAAGAGGCTTTGATGAGACCATAGGACACAACTAACCCAACTGGCAAGGCTTTTCTAAGAAGCCCACCCTTTTATGGAATCTGCAGGAAAAACAGAATAGTCCGGATAGCACAAGGGAAATTATTCCCTCGGGAGCAAATCCATGATGCCTCCTTAGGTCCTCCATAGGGACCATGGCTCAGCAGCAGGTAGGGGTTTCCTGTGTACTGTGGCACTGAATTCGCACAGGCTCCAGAGGAAGGAGTATTATATCCACTGCTCATAAGCCACGGAACAGAGGTACATTCAGGTAAAGTAACTTCACGGGATCACTCAGCTGGTGAATGACCGGGATTGGCAATCAACTCTGCCTGATGTTCGGACCATGTTATTAACCATGATGATTCAGAGCTTCCAAGGGGAGGCTCCAATCGTGTCTTGTTTAGAAGCACACAGAAAGTGGTTAAGCCGGAAACGGCAGCACCTAGTTCTGTCTGGTTCCGAACCTTGTGCCCTTAATTCCTCTGCGGTTCTGGAAATAGACGTGCAAATGCCCAAATTTAAGAACGATATTTTTGGACCCTATTCCATTCTTCTGCCAGGGCTGTCATAAAAAAACCACCATAAACTGGTGGCTTCCACAACAGAAATGTTATTGTCTTACAGTTCTGGAGGCTGGAAGTCTGAGATCAAGGCATCAGCAGGGTTGGCTCCTTCAGAGACCTATGGAGAAAATGGAGCCATGCTGCTCCCCTAGCTTCTGGAGGTTTGCTGCAATCTTGGGCATTCCATGGCTTGTAGGTGCATCGCCCTGATTTTTGCCTTTGTCTTCACATGGCTTTCTCCCTGGGTGTGAGCCTCTGTGTCCAAATTTCCTCCCCCACCCCCCACCCCCAACCCCCAACTTTTTAAGAATACCAGTCATATTGGATTAGGAGCCCATCTTATCCAGTATGACCTCGTCCTAACTGATTACACCTGTCACGGCCATATTTCCAAACACACTCACGTTCTGCGGTTCGGGGGTTAGGACCTCACCATATGGATTGGGTGCGGATGCAGTTCAACCCCTAACAGTCCCTGTGCATCGTTGAGGCGTGCCATGCGTGTGGTTGGGTGATAGGAAACGTGTTCGGAGCCAGGCAGGGGGGAATCACGGAGGGCGTCCTGTATGTAGCCTTACTAGAGAGCTTGTTCTTTGCACACAAGGAGCAGGCTACCGGTCCTGCACTGTTGCTGGGGTTCCCACCAAAGCATGCCGCCCTTAAGCTGAGAACAACCTTGTGTATTCCGCTCCACGGCTTCCATGAGGACACCAGCAGGAGCACTTGACTGACAGCCATTACGCATAATTGACAAACAAGAATCTGGCTGCCCGGGCGCTCTCTCTGCAGATCCGATCCTCGCGGGGGGCGCCGTTCCAGGAATCTGCCTGCCAGGCCGGGCCCTGGGCCACCCGTGTGTCTTGCATCATTCATCGGCAGGTGTCCTCATCACAAGTCGCAAAACACAAGTGTCTCGAGCGAGGAAGCACACACCGGAGCGGAGCGGCCCGGCGCCTCCGGGAAAGCTGGCGCGCGAGGGACAAGCGCATCAGGCACAGGCTTTGGGGCAGAGGGAATTAATGAGCTCCGCCTGGAGTGACATCCGGGCTCTCCGTTGTCAGGACAGCACCCCGTCCTCCCCGCCAGCTTCTGTCTCCGCAGAAGGCCTCGCTTCCACGCCGGACTGGAGTCATTATCGTTCTCTTCGCAACAGACTTCTCCGTTCTCTTTCGCAGACGGTTACAAACTGGAGCTAATTTTGCATGTTACCAACTTGGGAGTTTATTGTGGGTTCCAGAAGTTTACATTTAGGTCTGATAAAAAGCACAATCTGCAGGTGTGTGTGTGCGTGTGTGTGTGTGCGCGCGCGCGTGTGTGCGTGTGTGTGAGAGAAAGAGAGAAACTCAGGCTCCTTTAATAACTCCGACTATGAGTTATTTCAGATGATTTTCAATGGGTTGCTAATTTTGTGCCAGAATTAAAATGGAACTTTAAACCAAAGCAACTTACAGACGAAGGACTGATCTCGTTTGCTTTTCTCCATTCCTTCTGCTGATGGCTTTCTGATTGTTATTTCTGATCCTATATACTTTGATTTTTTTTTTTAATTTTATTTGAGAGAGAGGCAGACAGAGACAGAGAGAGAGAGAGAGAGAGAGAGAGGGCAGGGAAGAGGGGCAGAGAGAAAGAGAGAAAGAATCCCAAGCTGGCTCCACACCCATCACGGGGCCCCCACGGCCCTGGGATCATGACCTGAGCAAAAATGTAGAGTCAGTCTCTCAGCCAGCTGAGCCACCCAAGCCACCGCTGATTTCTAAAGCTTTATTTGTGGGTGTAAGAGACAGTGTTGACTAAGCATGCCTTGTTCTACTCTTTGCTGCAATTTTATAGGTTAGCTCAGTTTTACAGAAATTAGAAAACGGAGCTCACGGAAGTGACTTCTTTTGCTGAAGGCCACTTAGCAGGAGAGTGGCAGAACAGACATCACGATCCACGCTTCTTTGTTTTAAGGCCGGTGGTGTTTTCTTGGGAGCTACATGGGTATACCCAGTTCTGCATAAAGGCGCTCTCTGACCGAGGCTGGCGAGGGACCGAGGTGTGGCAAGGTGCAGAGTGAATAAACCCTGTAATGAGTGTGGCATCTCCAGGGCAGCTAGGGAGGTTAAAATAGACTCCTCGGCCCTCCTCCAGCAAATCAGAATTGGTAGGGGAGACGCCCGGGAATGGGAGTCTTCTGTGCACACACAAGAGATTGTGATGATTGGCTAACACTGTGATACACTGATGTCACGGAATAGACCGGAGGTCAGAAAGCCTGGATTTTGCTTGGACTCTGCCATTTGCTGTATGTTCTTAAGCGAGCCGGTTAATCTTTCTGGGTCTTGTGTCTGCGTTTGTAGAAGGAGGACAAAAATCATTCAGTTGTAAGGATCCCATGAGATCACATTTCCAAAAACATTTTACAACTTGTAATAAAGTACAAACGGTGCTTATTAGTATTCCTGAGAAATCGCACTTGGTGTAAACTTTTGCTTTACTGGACTGCATTTCGCCCCCCTCCCCCCCCCCCCCCCCCCCCCCAGTAAGCTCTGCCATTTCAGGGGAGTGTTCCAAAAGAGAAAAACAAAATCCTGGCTTAAATATGGACTAAAAATACTATTTAAGAATGGCTTGATTCTGGATTCAAAGAAGATTTATTTGGTATGGCCCATAGTTTATATGCATGCTTCTCTCCCCTAACACTTCAGCAAAAAAAATGTATCACATTTAAACTCAATCCACTTGCACTTTGCACATATTTTAAATATCCATCAAAACAAATACAGCCAAGTCAACGAGTATTTTTTCTTAATGATGCTGCTGACCACATTTAACCTTCAAGCTTCAAGTCCAGGGTTTCCTGATTTCTGAGTCAATCTTGGCAAAGCCTGGGGTCATAGTAGGAGCCATGGCTACGTGAGGTTTGGAATTATCGGTCCTAAATCTAGAGATGTGGTGTTAGTTTTCATGATTACAGCTCCAAATGCCCAGAGACCTATCCTAACTCTCTGACCACATCTCCCCACCCCCTCTAAATGAAGTTTCCCTGTCTTTTGGGTTTCCTGATTTAGCTTTCTTTTGTTCCCTTCAGTTTATTGCAATATAATTTGCAGATAACGTTGTTTATCTTCTTTATGTTTTTTAATGTTTATTTTTGAGGGAGAGAGAGAGAGAGAGACAATGAGCAGGGGAGGCACAGAGAGACGGAGACACAGAATTTGAAGCAGGCTCCAGGCTCTGAGCTGTCAGCACAGAGCCCGACACGGGGCTCGAACTCACAACCTGCAAGATCATGACCTGAGTAGAAGCCAGATGCTTAAACGACTGAGCCACCAGGGCGCCCCCAGACAACCTTGTTTTAGTTTAAGGTACACATCCAAATGATTTGATAGATGTATATGCTGTGAAGTGATTACCATAATGGGTTTAGTTAACATTCAGCACCTCACATGATGATAAATATTTTTCCGGTGATGAGAACGTCTAAGATCTACTCTCTTATCAACTTTCAAGTACACAACATAGTATTTTTAACTATCACCATAGGAACGTTACATCCTCAGAACTTTTTAACTGGAAGATTATACCTTTTCACTCCCTTTACCTGTTTCCTCAATACCCACCGTCCACGTCTGGCAACTAGCAATCTGTTCATGGTTTCTATATGAGTTTGCTTCTTTTTAAATTCCACCTAAAAGTGAGATCATACAGCATTCGTCTTTCTCTGACTTATTTCACCTCGACTAGTGCCATCAAGTTCCATCCATATTGTTGAAAATGGTGGGATTTCCCCCTTTTTTTATGGTGGAATAATATCCCATTGCGTACGTATGTCACATCTGCTTTATCCATTCATCCGCTGAGGGACCCCTAGATTGTCTCCGTATCTTGGCCACACTAAGTAATGCTGCAGTGAATGTGGGGATACAGCCATTTCTTCAAGAGGGTGATTTCGTTTCCTTCAAGTAAATAGCAGAAGTGGATTTGCTGGATCGTATGGTCGTTCTGTTTTTGGTAGTTCACGATAGTTTTGATTTACCTTTCAAGTTTTGCCAGATCTCCAATCCAGGACTCATTACCCACCTTTCGCCGGGGCTCTATGCCCCTTCTTGTAACCCTGGCATCCCCTTAGATAAGGAACCATCATCCAAATTAGACATGCCACTTTGATTAGAAAGGAGCCTTATTTTGATAGCCAGACTCTCAAGGCCCATTTTGATTGGAGACTCTGACTCTGCACCGGACCCCTTCTCCTCTCACATAGTCAAGCACGGAGCTTCAGAAATGTTTTCTTTCCTTGCGTTATCGCTGTTTTTTCTCTCGTTACATCATTGACAACAAAACGTGGGCATGCACTCACTACCCTAAAGCAACAAGACAAAAGCTCTGATCCCGTGTGACTTCTGGCTGCTTTCCCATTTCACCCTGTTTGTTTACAACAAAACTCTTTAAAGGTGTTGTCCTGATTATCCACTCATCTCTTTCTTTCTCTCTCTCTTTTTTCTTGAACCTTCGATTATCCCACCACAACATGAAAATATTCTTGTCCCTACCCAATGACCTCTCTATTGCTCAGTCTACCAGCGACATTCAGTTGTCTATCCACGTGCCCTGCTGAAGCTTAATACTGTGATCCGCTTCACTGTAGACTCTTATTTTTACAAGAATTTCAAGATTCCATCCTCCCTTCCCTTCTGACCTCATTCACTGTCCCTCCTCTCTCTCCTCTGTTCCTTCTTTTTCATCCCTCAGTCTCTGAACACGCAGAAAGTTGGACTTACCGTGTCTGTCTCTCTGCCTCCCCCCAAGTCAGATTTACTGTGAGATCATCTGCACCCAGGAAAACTCCCCCTTTCTTGGTGTTCAGTTCTGTGAAATTTGACGTACACATACATCCATGTAACCACCACCGCAATTAAGTAACAGCACATTTCCATCACGTAGAAAGTTCCCTAGTGCCTTTTGGTACGCAGTTCTTTTCATCTTCTCAAGCCCATAGTGGGAACTGAGACGTAGACAGATAGAGATATCTAGAGATAGAGATAGCAATATATATATATATATATATATATACACACATATACATATATATATGTATATATATGTATATGTAGTGATATATATATGTATATGTAGCGATATATGTATATGTATATATATATATATTTATATATTTTTTATCTATGTCTTTTTCTTCTCCATGACATCATATAAACAGAATCATACAATATGCAGCCTTCTAAGTCTAGCTTCTTCTATTAGCGTTGTGGTATTTGAGATGCATTCATCTTGTTGCATACTATGGCTCAGTTGTATTGGATTGTATGGATTTACCAGTTTATCTGTTCACCAGATGCCACACATTTGGATCCTTTCCATTTTGGAGCAATTATGAATAAGCATCCTCCTGAAGATCTTTGTCTGAACATATATTTTCCTTTATCCTGGGTATAACAACTGTAAGAGGGATTACTGTATCATGTGGTAAGAGTACATTTAGCTTTCTAAGGAAATTGTAGGCTGTTTTCTACAGTTGCTGTACCATTTTTCATTCCCGTAAGCCGTGAATGGTGGTTCAAGTTGCTCTATATTTTTGCCAGCACTTGGCATTGCCAGTGTATTTCATATTCTAGTTGAGGTGTGGTGGCAACCTAAGGTTACGAAGATTTTCTCCTATGCTTTCTTCAAAAAGTTTTGTAGTTTCAAGTTGTATATCTCTGATTAGTTTTGATTGTTTTATATATGGTGTGAGCCTTGGGTAGATTTTCTTTTTTTTCCTGTCACTGTACTGTCGCTCTGTCACCATTTATTGAAAGGACTAACTTCCTCACTGAGTCACCTGATATTTGTTGAAAATGAATTGGCCCTAAATATGTAGATCTATTTCAATTTTATTGACTGTATGTGTATTCATTAACCCAGGGCTTGACAAAATCTGGCCCATTGCCCCTTTTTATATGATCCATAAATTAAGAATAATGTCTACACTCTTAAGTGGTCAAAAAATAAAGAATAATATTTTCTGACACCTGAAAATTACATGAAATTCAAGTTTTAATTTCCATAAAGTCTTATAGGAATGTAGTCCATTGTTCAGTTGTTTATATGTTATTTGTAGCTGTTTTCACACTCTAATGGCAGAGTTGAGTAGCTGCATCAGAAAAACTCTGACCTAGCAGCCTAAAATATTTACTTTCTAGCTCTTTAAAGAGATACTTGGCCAACCATTGCTTTAGCTGATATCACATTCTCTTGACTACTGTAGCCTCACAGTAAAGTTGAAATTAGGTAGGGTGGGGGGGCCCGGGTGGCTCAGTCGGTTAAGCGTCCGACTTCGGCTCAGGTCACGATCTCGTGGTCCGTGAGTTCAACCCCCGCGTCGGGCTCTGTGCTGACCGCTCAGAGCCTGGAGCCTGTTTCAGATTCTGTGTCTCCCTCTCTCTCTGACCCTCCCCCGTTCATGCTCTGTCTCTCTCTGTCTCAAAAATAAATAAACGTTAAAAAAAATTAAAAAAAAAAGAAAAAAAAGAAATTAGGTAGGGTGAGTCCTCCAACTTTGTTCTTCTTTTTCAGAATTGTTTTGACTATTCTAGTTCCTTCTGTTTTCCACATGAATTTTAAAATTAGTTTGTTGAATGTGTTGAATGCCTGATGGTATTTTGATTGAGGTTATGTTGAATCTCTAGATCCATTTGGGTAGAATCGAGTCCAAATTCTTAACAGTATTGAGTTTTCCATCGTATGACCATAGTATATTTCTTTATGTTCCTAGATCTACTTTGGTTACTCTGACCAATGTTTTTAGTTCTCAGCATATATAAGTCTTGCACACTTTTTAATAAGTTTTTATGTAATAATTTCTTATGCTGTGATGTTATTTAAGTGGTATTGGTTGGTGAATTTAAAATTCCATTTGTTCATTCCTACTATAGAGAAATAAAATTGGTTTTTCTATATTTATCTAGTGTCTTATAACCTTACTTAAATGATTTATTGGTTCAAGTAGGTTTTTATAGATTTGTGGTGTATTCAATGTGGATGATCATATTGTATGCAAAGAATATAAGCTTCTTTATTCTTTTCCACTTAGTATGACTTTCATTTATTAGTTTTTAAATTTATTATATCTGGTAGGAACACGAGTAAGATGTTTAACAGGAATTGAGAGAGCAGACATCCTTGCCATGTTTCAATCTTAAGAGGAAAGCATTCAGTCTTTCACCATTAAAAATGATGTTAGCTGTAGATTTTGTTGGTGACCTTTATCAGAGTGATAAATTTTACTTCAACTTCTAGTTTGTTTAAAGTCTTTAACAAGATGGATGTTGAAAATTATTAAATGATTTGCCTTCATCTTTAGTGATAGTCACATTTTTTTTCTTATTTAATATGTTAATATGATCAATTGCATTAATTGATTGTCAAATATTGAACCAAACTTAGATTTCTGGGGTAAAATCAACTAGGTCATCATATATTATTCTTTTTACATATTGTTGGATTTTTACCTGATAGCAATTCTTTGTGGATTTTTCCATCTATGTAATAGGGATAATGTGTGTAATTTTTGCTTTTTTATGATTTTTTTAATGGTGTGTGATTAAAAAAAATATTTGGTTCTGTTTAGAGGGTAATTCTGGCCTCATTGATCAAGTTGAGAATTGTTTACTCTTTTGTTTTGTAGAAGAATTTGTATAGGACTGGTACTATTCATTCCTTAAATGTTTGGTAGATTTTCCAGTGAAGTCTCCTGGAAGATGGAAATGAGGGGGGAAAGAAAAGGAGAGAGAGACAGTGCAGTGCGTGTGAGTCTACTTGCCATGCAGCTCAAATAAAACTAACGTCAAAATTGAAAATTTCCACCGTGATTGGCTTCATCTAGGCTTTTTGCCCAATCCAGAAATTACTGCCATGTGCAGGTGAATACACTGATTGGCTTAGGCACAGGAAACATGTCCTCTCTGTAACGGAGCCAATCTTATTTAAAAGACTAAGACTGGGAAAAGAAATTTCCTTTGATGGGAAATGGGGCACAGTTCCCAGACGAAGGGTGAGTGGATGCTGAGTGGCACAAACAGAAGGTTCTGTAAATGACTAGCCTTATTTGCTGCCAAATCTGCAGAACTGGGTACCGATGTGTGGAAGTCACAAGGAGACATGGAGGCTATTCTTCTATGTTTAGGAAGAACTTTATAGCTATCAGAATGCCCCGGTGATAGAAGAAAATGTATCTTTAACAAGTGGTGAGCTCTTCGTCCTTAACTGCATTGCTGCAAGAGAGTGATGATTGCCTTCAGAGAGATAGAAGATCAAATCAGGGAAAAGCATATTTTCGTTTCAACCAGATTCCATCACCAACCATCATTTCTATGCTTCTGTGATTCAAAGATATCCCAAGTCAACGTAAGATTACTCAGTAAAGGAATTGTCTGATCAAGAACTTTTGTGGATACCCATTTCTTCACTGGGTAATTTGTTTTTTGGGGGTTTGGGATGAATGGATAAAGAAGATGTGGTTTATATGTACAATGGAATACTACTTGGCGATGAGAAAGAATGAAATCCTGCCGTTTGCAGCACCATAGATGGAACTGGAGGGTGTCATGCTAAATGAAATAAGTCAGTCAGAGAAAGACAAATATTATATGTTTTCACTCATATGTGGAACTTGAGAAACTTAACAGAAGACCATGGGGGAGGGGAAGTGGAAAAATAGTTACAAACTGAGAGGGAGGGACACAAATCATAAGAGACTCTTTAATACAGAGAACAAACTGAGGGTTTAAGGTGGGGGCAGAGGAGAGGGGAAAATGGGTGATGGGCATTGAGGAGGGCACTTGTTAGGATGAGCAATGGGTGTTATATGTAAGTGATGAAACACAGGAATCTACCCCCAAAACCCCCATCCACTGTATGTTAGCCAACTTGACAATAAATCATATTAAAAAAAAAAAAAAGAACTTTTGTGTATTTTCAGAGACCAGAGATGGGGCCATTCTAGAGCAAGGTGGACAGAAGATGATGCTGGAAATGAGATTCGATCTGGGTCTGGGAGTAGATGTAAACTCTGGAAGTAGGAGCAAACAGGGGAAGAGAGTAGGGCATTCAACATATATTGAAAAGTTGACCAAAATTTCCTGTACTTTCCAAAATGCCTGACACCTTGCAGATACTAAAATAAGTATCAACAGCATAAAGAATAATAAAGTGAATAAATGAACATATGTTTGGAGGTGATAAATAAACCAATTTGGCTGGGGTTGGGAGCTTTATAGAAGAGCCAATTTATTAGGAGAAAAAAAAATGTTGATGCTAAATTGGAGTGGTCTTTGAATGGCATACTAATTAATCTCTAAGTGTTTCAATTTTCTCTGGGAAAGGAAAAAAAAAGCAAATGCATGGACATTGTATTAGGGAGGGGATATTTTGACCCTCCCCTATATACCCCAAATTCTGTTTTAATCCATTTGTCTAGCATTATTTTGTGTTCATTGCATTGAAGCTCTTAAGCCAATTCTTTCCTCTGCAATACTATCCAAGGCATTTTGATGGGGCACCTGGATGGCTCAGTTGGTTAAGCGTCCAACTCTTGCTTTGGGCTGAGGTTATGATCTCAGGGTTCATGAGTTCAAGCCCCATGTCAGGCTCCGTGCTGACAGTGAAGAACCTGCTTGGGATTCTCTCTCTCTCTCTCTCTCTCTCTCTCTCTCTGCCCTTCCCCTGCTCATGTGCATGCTGTCTCCCTCTCCTTCTCTCTCTCTCTCTTAAAATAAATAAACTTTAATAAAACAACGACACCAACCAATAATAGCAGCAGTAGTAATAAAATAATAATATCACCCAAGGCATTTTGAAATGAGTAACACGGCTTTATTTCATTTTATATTTCACTTCATCTTATCTTGTTTTCTTTTTCTTTTAAGTTTCAGTGGACTTTTTAAATTTGAGTATAACTGACACATATCAGTTTCATATGTACATCAAAGTGACTTGATTAGTCCGTACATTATGCTGTGCTCAACACAACTGTAGCTCCCATCTGTCACCATACAACAGTATTACAGTATCATTGACTCTATTCCCTATGCTGTGCCTTTTATTCCCATGACTTATTCATTCCATAACCGGAAGCCTCGATCTCGATCTCCCTCTCCCTTTTACCCATTTAGCCCGCCCCCACCCCCTCTGGCAATGACCAGTTTGTTCTGTTTACAGGTCTGATTCTGCTTTTTATTTATTCATAGGTTTTTTTCCCCCTGGATTCCACATATGAGTGAACTCATAGATATGTTTTTAAAGTCTACACATATTGGCGATTCTCTTTTACTGTGTGATTTTTAATTCTGCTTTTCCTTTCCTGAAATCACTTTTGACATTTTTTGTTTCCTTCTTGTCACTTTTGGTGATTAAATTTTGGAGAAAAATTCTATAGGAATGTGGCATTTAAGCGTGGAATTTTCAAGGGTCCTGGGGGGCTCAAGTCAGTTAAGCATCCGACTCTTGATTTCGGCTCAGGTCATGATCTCATGGTTTGTGAGTTTGAGCCCCACATTGGGCTCTGTGCTGACAGCACTAAACCTGCTTGGGATTCTCTCTCTCTCCCCCTCTCTCTGTCCCTCTCCCGCCCATGCTCACACTCTCTCCCTTTATCTCAAAATAAATAAGTAAACTAAAAAATTATATTAAACTTTGAACTTTCTTGTTAATATGCAACTCTTTCTTTGTGAGCTTTATTATTCTTTGTAGGAGATATGTAGTTTTGTGCAAATACTTTCATCTTGGTTATAAATTTTCTTTTTTTTCCCTTTCTAACATCCACACACAGAACCATTTTTACAGAAAGTCTATGACAAGGAAGCTCAGTTTATCTAATTCCATGAGATGTTGAAAATGTTTTTTCATAATTTATCTGAACTGACAATAAGTTTCAGATAGTACATCTACAGAGTTAAAATGGGATATTTACCAAAAGGGTGTTTGGGCAGGAAAATACTGGGTCAGTGATGAGACAAATTAATTTCTTGAACCTTACCACTAACTGGGTGGGCAACTTTGGGCAGATCTCAACTCCTGTATGCAATTCAGCTGGCTATCTTGCAATATAAAATGGGTTAAAATAAATAGCATTAAGAACTTAATTTTATGCTCACGATTTTCACTGTAATAAGAGTTATATAGAGGTAGAAAGATTTAGGGTAAAAATACTGCAGTTAACTTCAGACATGTTCAATTTTAGATACATATCATATGTTTTTAGAAACTCCTCACAAAACCTTAAAAGAGAGGTCTCAGAAGAAGACAGAAGATAAAACCTCGTAAATATCTTCCTCCATTGTCTTTTGGATAAAACGTTAGTGTCAAAAACTTTGATTCATACGTAGTATTCTTTCTTGTATAAAATGACGAGGTCTTTTTACTTGGATGCTGAAAGGGTTTTCTTAATTTTATATAGTCTTTGCATATGTCTTTAGTTAAGACGACACAGGGTTAAACTCATTATGTGTATGGTGTGCATATTTTTGTAGTTCTAAGTCGATTTTTATTTTATTTCAAGAAATCTCTTTAAATTATAGGCACAGAATTTCTCTGTGTGTGTGTGTGTATGTGTTTCTAATTTTCTTCCAAACCAACTCCCTTTTAAATGTTTGCTAGGTTTTCTTTGTTTATTTCCCACAATTGTCACGTTCTCCTCGAGCCTTATTTATCTATAATTTTTTTTTTGGGGGGGGGCTTTAAATTTTTTTGTCATTTCTGTCTTCTATATTGCAAGATATTACCTGTATTTAATGTAGTTTTGCATTTCTTCTAGGTAAGTCTTCATTTTTAAATGATTTTTAAATTTTTAAAATTATTTTGTGAATTTTTCCAAATTTTTCCAAATCTTTCTTTCCACGACTTACATAATTGATGAAATTTATCTACTTTTGATGCATGGTTTCCATTATAACTTCTATCTCTTTCTCAAAATCTTTAAGGTTTCTAGAAATATTAGTTTACAGAGTTTTTATCTGCTTCCTAGACATGCATTCTGGCAGGATTTCATTATCTGTACCAACTTTATTCTGCTCCTTATATTCTTTTTTATCATAATAACGTCATATATAACTCTCTTCTGTTCCTTGTTTTTACATGATATGAGTTTTCCTGTGCGTTTAGAAGGATGGTGGTGAAAGACAGTGTTTTTAAGGCTCACTGCTGTAGAATTTTGTGTTGTTACCATTGTTTTTGTTTCAGTATCTGAAAACATATGGCTTCAAACTTTCTGATAACCACACTCAAAAAGAAATTTTTTTTTTTGAGATTCTCTTTTCTTTGTTTCTGTTTTGCCTGTTTGGCTCAATTCATCATCCCTTACAACAGGTAGCCTTCCGTGTGGGGCCTTGTCCTAGAACGGACGTTTGCCTGGCTCCCTGAGGCACTTCTCAGGGCTCAGAGGTTCCAGAAGGTCACCGCCGTTCCCTGGCTTTCACGGGTAAGCTGGAGGGTATAGAACCACTCCCAGTTTGCTACTCACACACTTTCCAGTGAATACCTTTGGTGGACTCAATGAGGTACTGACCGCGTTCCCTTTCAGGAATGGAAGGCTGCTTCTCGCACCTGCTAGGAGTATTGCCAGAGAGGACCCTTAACTCTCAGCCTTCTGTAGGCATTGCCACAGCTGGAAAAAACCTGTTTCGCTAAAGATCATACTACCTTGTGCGATTCACCCAGTCAATAACTGATCAATGTGGACGTGTGACAGTGTCCAGGCAGGGGCACCTGGGTGGCTCAGTTGGTTAAAACTTCAGACTCTTGATTTCGGTTCAGGTCGTGATCTCAGGTTCGTGAGTCTGAGGCCCCCCCCCAACGGGTGCTGCACTGACAACGTGGAGCCTGCTTGGGATTTTCTCTCCCTCTCTCTCTGCCCCTCCCCTGCATGCCCTCTCTCTTTCTCTGTCTCTTAAAATAAATAAATGAACTTAAAAAAAAATATTGTCCAGGCAGCCCAATCTTGGGACAAAGCTGAAGGTCCCTTTGAGTCCCAGAACTTCCCAGGAGAGGGGCTGAAGCTATCTCTAGAGCTGTATCACAGCTGAACTTCTCCCTCTGCACAGAACACTCCCCAGCAAATGTCTATCGGGCAAACACCCCTCTCCTTGTCTACTTCCTGGTGAATATGAACTACAGTATTAGGGTGATTTTGTAGCTTTTTCGGCTCTTAAGGTTTCCAGATGCTCCATTTCTCTTCCTGCTGCTTCCCACCTCACCGATGCCGGGGAGGGGGGGCACAGAGGACTCACAGCTGTTGGTGGTTTGTCCCTCCCTGCTTACATTTTTGAGGTTTGTGGACGTACCTGATCACCTGCTTTTGTGATAGAACCCGTCCATTGCTTTTCATGGAGGCACCCCGGTTTCTCTCTTTGTTTTATTTAGGAGTGGTGAGAGTTGGATTCTAGGAGATTCAAAAACTGCATTGTTCCCGCTACTGTATTTCCCCAGTACTCTCTGCTGCCACACGTTTTGAAAATATTATCATAAACAGAAGGATGGAAATGAAGGGGTAGCTTGAGGGGAAGCGGAGCCAGAAGAGACATTGTAGGATAAGAGATGACCATGAGACATATCCCTTTATTTAACACTAAACTGGATGCTAAGGGAATAATGGGGTAAGTTCACTGAGTTTTCAGTCATGAGACCTAAGTTCAAGTCCTGGTTTTGCCAGGTGCCTTGTAATGTGAATGAATCGCCGATCCCAATTAAATACCGGTTTCAGTGTCTGAAAAACGCAAACACCTTCCCTGCCTGGATCACAGGAGTATTGCCGGACCAGGAAGGCAGTATTTCCAGTGGAAGCTCCAAACGAGCACGAAGCAAGTTAAGAGAAGCTTTCTATCCAAAAGCCACGCAGGACGTGCACCACTTGGCCAATTCAGCGATGGATGAAGTTGACACAAAGCCAATAAACCCAAAGAGACTAACTGGCAAGTGTTAACGCCAGCAACACAATTTATCAAGCGATTCCAAGTGGGATAAATGAACATCACTTGGATTTTTCAGTCTCAGCATCAAAGCCTCCAAAGGGTTCAAACACAGGTTGTGCAGGGGTTAGGCCATGGCAAACACAGTTGGCTGATGCTGTTGATTTCAGAATGCAAGTGTGTTTGTTTTGGCAAAGGGAAGGAAGATGAATGAAGGGCAGAAACAAAAGAGCCCGATTCTTCCGCAAATCTTTCAGGGAACTTGCAGCAATGAGGACTTTCTCTCCTGGGGAGACAAGGTTCCTAGGAGGAAATATGAAAAGAAAAATGAAAGGAATGGAGAAAATAACATGAGATAAAATCACCTTAGGGCTTTGAGCTATGTCCTCATTCTTGGCTCTGCTTTATATCTTAATTGTTGTTGTTTTTATTTCTGTTTTCTCATCGTAAGTTTTCTGGGAAAAGACACAGCTTTTTACAATGTAGGCACTCAATCAATATTCACTGCAGAGCATTTGGCTCCAAGCATTTTTGCATAGTAATTTTGCAAATTATTTTTTTAAAAAAGAAGCCATTGTCGTGTAACCAAAGGCAGGATTGGGGAGCAAAATAGACAATTTTACCAAGGAACATTGGCCAAAATGATACAGAAAGAACTTCAAACCATGGGGCCTGGCATTATGAAAATACATACGATTTCTGGCCATTATTTGGACTTACTCAAGATTGAACGATCCAATGATTTTGAAGATTCATATAGATAATCTCATGCCTAAACATTTTTGTGATGCCGTAATCTACCCCAGCAGGACCATCTATGTGAACCACAACAGATCTGAAATAGTGAGATGCCACAGGTAGCTGAGACAACATAGCTGGGAGTAAGACGTAAGGGTTGAGATGCAGAAACGAGATCTGTGGTTTGATAGAAATACAGTGTCCACAAAATGTAACAAACAAAAGTGCTTTCTCCCATAAAAAGTCACAGAGAGAGGCACAGTGTTACTGACAGTGGGGAAAATAGAAATATGACAATACCAAAGGGCTAAGGTTTTCTTCTCTTCTTTCATTTCCAAGAATACTAAGTGTTGAGCATGGGTTATAGGGTAAACGAAGCGCCTTCGAATGTAGAACTGAGGACCTGTGACAGAAGGAAGGTAGGTAGGTCATACAAGGGCTCAAAGAACCAGGGGAAGGACCTCCGTGGAGAGAACATGGGAAAAAAAAAGGTCCCAAGGAAGATAAACTCATCAGAAAAGAATTAAAAACAGAGACCTGCTTTAGATGATCTTGAGTTCAGTCGTTAGACTGTGCCAGAAAAATTACAAATCTGATATTGACGAAAAAAAAAAAAAAGTCCTGAAGTTGGTACCAGAGAAACATTGTCAGTGATTAGCTTGGAATTACGTGGGAACCAATAGATCCTTGAAGACGGGGGTCAGGCTAATATTGTTTAATTTATAAAAAAGAAGACCAAGAAAAGACACAAGATATGTAAAAGCTAGTTACTTGACACTAGAATTTAAGATAATGTTTATCACAGAGAATTCATCAGAAAAAAAAAAATATATATATATATATTGAATGATTAAATGAATTGGTTGCTAGCTAAAAGGCAAGGATCAGTTGAAACCAAAACCAAAACCAAAAACAGCAAACAGCACTGGTTCATGGAAAATGAGTTCAGGCAAACAAACTTTACCATTTTTGACAGGATTGTTACACTCAGAAATAGATACGTATTTCTTTTACCTGGATTTGCCAAAAATCTCACGGTCCCATTGTGTCCAACGTATAGAAACACAGGTTGTATGACAGTACAATAATTTAATTCATAGGTGATTGCAGAAAGCCTAAAGAAACAATTAATGAATTAATGTCAAGCTCCACAACAGTTTCTACTGAGACCTCTGAGGATTTTGTTTTTAACCCTGTTATATTCAACATTTTAGTTGAACACTGATCTGAATACAGGTACTTGGATATTTGTAGATAACATCTAATAGGAAGTGTTAACTATCCTGAGTGATTGAATCAATGTTCTCCAAGATTCTGACAGTGTCTTAAAATTATTTGGCTTACATGGATGATGTTTCTTTTGAAGGAGCATGGGATAGTCCCCTTTTTCTTTTGATTCGATGGTGGAAATAAGTTTGAGAAGTCAGCTATTTATTTCCTCTGGCTTCACCTTCCTTCTTCGAAATGTTAATATCCAACTTTAATATCCCAGTCTGAAGCATCTCGCCTCAAGATCGCCATCCTAAAATTTCAATTTCCTCTGGGATCATATTATATACTTTCATTTTGTTCATTTTTCTGTTTATCTTTTCACTAATTCATCTAACAGTAACCAAGTACCAAATTTGTGTTGAAAAAAGTGAAATTAATAAGGTAGTTCTTGTCTTTCAGAAGATTATAATCGATAAGGATGGGCACCCAAAGACATTAATAAGTAATTATAACATCATATGATGAGTTAAATGAGAGAGGTAAATATGGAACTAACTTATAGGAAACAAGGAACAGAGAGTGGGAGATACTGGGGAAAAACACAGTCGTAGGAGGAGAAGTTCCTGATAGATGTTAAAACTAAATCAAAAACTAAAAAGCAAAACAAAGAATTAGTAAAAATTAGATGTAGAGGTGGGGAGTTAGCATTTTATGGCTGCATAAAAAGGCATCCCATTCACCTAGACACATAGGAAACAAATTTCCCTTCGTTCTTCACAAAGCACTTAAACTTGCAGGCTATAGACCCAAAGTCTTGGCCAGCACTCTCTCTAGTGGTGGACCTATGAACTACCCCTCTACCATTTTCTAAATTGTAAGAACACCAGTAAGATCATGCGCATGAAGATACCGAAGACCTAAACAAGTAGGTAATTGTTGAATCTGGGTAAGAATAAACACTTTAACACTATAGAAATATATTCTCCAAGTAATTCCAATGAATAAAACACACTATCAATGAGATTTCACCAACTAAAAAACAAACTTCCACAGATATTCTGGGACCTTAGCAATTCACACAAAAGTAAAGGATCTGACACGGGAGAAGTCTGAGTTGAATCCCAGCTAATTTACTAGTCATGGATGCTGATAAGTCATTTCAACAATCTACACCTTATTCTCCTTAACTGATATAGCTGCGTTGACTGTATACCCCAGTTGGCCTGGGACTGTTTTGGTTTATGTCAGTTGTCCTAGGTAATTGTTAATAGCATCTTATTTCACTTCCTAAAGTGCCCCATTTGGGTTATAAATTACACAGTCACCCTTAGTCCATGATCTAAGGGTAATGTTCCTTTACCTTTATGGGGAGAATAACATGAGCCTGGGGGAAAGGCAGTATAGTGATGACTTAGGTGCTGGGTTCTTGCTTAGTGTTTTTTTTACACTGAAACTGTCCCTTTGGGGATAATGTCTCACAAATGACTCTGATGAGTGTTTCTTTCTGTCTTCATTGCGTCACATTAGGAATGAATGGAGAGAGTGTGGGCTGTCTTCTCAGAAAATTAATAAAGTAAGCTCTACCCAGGAAATAGGAAAGCCCTCCTGAATCACGTATTTCTGTGTAAACTGTGGCCTCTTGGAATCTTTTTTAAAAAAAAAAACTTACATCGTTCACAACTAATTGGGAAATAGGGACATTTCCACTAAAATCTGGAATGGCATGGAACACGGAATAAAAACATGATGATGAAGGCCCTGTATTTTACGTTTGTGTTAAGCTGGACTTCCCCACAGCTGCGCATTCAGTTCTTCTAAAAACACAGATATGAAACGACCTTAAAATTTTAATAGTGAGTGACTAGTGGAGTAAATTATAGAGCATCCGTACAATGGGACACGCTACAGTCCCCAAAAATGATGGTTTGGAGCTATATTTATTGGCACGGAAAATTGCTCGTAGCCTATTATCAGCTGAACAATACAGTTACTGAGAAACAGGTGCAATATTCTTGTAAAATCATATAACATATAGTTTAGGTGTTTATGTGGATATGGAAATGTCTGAGATGCTCATCAAAATATTAATAGTGGTTTTCTCCGGGTGGAGTGGTTTCTGAGAGCTTTTATCTCCTTTCCGTTTTTTTTAAGCAGTATTTCCCCTCTCAATAAAAACAAAATATGTGCTTTGTAGGAACTTATTAAAGAGATATCTCTTAGATTATAGTCTCAGAAGCTGGAATGACTGGTATGTAGATGATGCAAAGAAGTGTTGACATAAAATAGGTAATTAATTAAACCTACACAGACCTACAGCTCTTTCCTCCATCAGGACTGAGCCTTCTTGCAGTCCCAATTTTTATAGCCACCCCTGCCCCCAACCAGGAAGCAAACAGGACACTCTAAGCACTAACACCACAGTTCCTGTGACTGACGGCCTCAAAGATGATCCCCATGGCCCCTTCCTTCTTGGTGGGAATGTCCTTGCGTAATCCCGTTCCACTGAGTGTGGGCTGGACGTGGGGAGGAGAATAGAATGAGACCAAAGGGATGAGACCGGGTCGTCAAAAGCGGTATGGGATTGCCTTCTATCTCAGTACCACTCACTCTGTGGGAGGCCAGCTGTCCTGCCATGAAAACACTTAGTACCCTAGAGAGAGGCCGAGGGGGTGAGGAGCTGGTCTCCCACCAACAGCCAGAGAGGGCCTGAGGCGTGTCAACAACCAGATGACTGGCCAACTGCCTGACGGCAGTCTCATGAGAGACCCCGAGCCAGAAACCACCCAGCTGAACCATTCCTGGATTTCTGACCCTCAGAAACAAAGCGGGGTAATAAGTGTGTGTTGTTAAAAGCTGGTACTTTTTTTTGTTTGTTTGTTTTTTACATAATTTGTTACAAAGCAATGGATAAAAAATATAACTCCAAACACACTTGACAGGACTTCTGCCTTGGAAGCGTGTGGTTCGGGAACCCCAGTCTCAGCCAGCTTGGACTTCCATGCCAGGCTCACTCCCTCCTCTCCTGATAAGATTCCTTGAATTGGCCATTTTACATGGGTTTTTTTTTCAATATCAATTAAATTTCTTGTTCCCGGCACTGGATATCTAAGTCAGATAGCGCAAAAACATGTGACCGGTTAATTTTAGGTTGAAAGCTTGCCTGGAATTGGGATTCCAGATGCGTTGCTTGTTCTGACCTTTGACCCGGGTTCCCTCAGGGCCCCTTCTTTCAGAGCAGGTCCATAATCCAAGTTTCTTTTCCACATGTTCTCCTAACAGCTGATAATTCAGAATGTAAAGCACATCTCTTCCTGGGATAAAAGCCCAAAGATTATGGGGTACTTTGTCATTGGAAATGTTGATGATTTACTATTAAATTTCAAAACAAATAGGAAAGCGCTTCCATTTGGGTTATGATGGATAATGGATATCTAAGTTATTCTTTGTTTGTAAAAGCAACAACAATGACAAAAAACTGGATAAAATATATGAAAATGTTTTTAGGACTTGGCAACAGAGATCCCAGGCAGTGGTTCCTAAGTGAAGCAAAGCACAACAAAGACGCAAAAACAGATGAAACAGATAATGAACAAATAGCAATGTGAAAGACTTAAATCCAATGGTATTAATATTTACATTTTATGTAAATGGATTACACATTCCAGTAAAAGGCAGTAAATTAGCCGACCGGATAAAGAAACAAGACCTAATATTGTGCTGTCATGTGAAACCTACTTTAAATAGAAAGATACAAATAGGTGGAAAGTGAAATGATGGGAAAAGATATACTTTGTAAAAATTAATCATCAGAAAACTGAGTGATATAGTAATATCGGACAATGGAGACTTCAAAACAAGGAATGCTACCAGAGATAAAGCAGAGGATTTTATGCTAATAAAAGTGTCAGTTTTTCAGAGAGATATAAGAAGCCTAAAATGCATCTAATCGTAGAGCTTTAAAATTCCGGATTAGGGACGCCTGGGTGACTCAGTCGGTTAAGAGCCGGACTTCAGCTCAGATCATGATCTCACGGTTCATGGGTTCAAGCCTGTTGTCAGGCTCTGTGCTGACAGCTCAGAGTTTGGAGCCTGCTTCGGATTCTGGGTCTCCCGCTCTCTGCCCCTCCCCCGCTGGCACTCTGTCTCTCTCTCTCTCTCTCTCTCTCTCCCACAAAAATAAATAAACATTAAAAAAATTAAATTCTGGATTAAAAGCTGCTAGAACTAAAGTCAGCAATTAAAGAAAATATTGGGGCACCCCGGTGGCTCAGTCAGTTAAGGGGTCGACTTCGGCTCAGGTCATGATCTCAAGGTTTGTTTGTTCGAGCCCCACATCGGGCTCCGTGCTGACAGCCCAGAGCCTGGAGCCTGCTGGGGATTCTGTGTCTCCTCCTCTGTCTGCCCCTCCCATGCTCATGCTCTGTCTCTCTCTGTCTCTCAATAATAATAAATAAAGGTTAAAAAATTAAAAAAAAAAAAGAAATTAAAGAAAAAATCAACAATTACAGTTTGAATTTTTAACATCTATCTCAGAAATTGAGAGCGGACAAAATATCAGTAAAGATATAGAAGAACTGAGAAATATTATTGGCTAACTTCATCTAATTGATATTTATGGAATAACCAAAAGTATACTATGTATGGTGTTTTCAACTGTTATAAAAATTTACCAAGTTAGTTTATATGATGGACCCTAAAACAACTCCCCACACATTTGATAAGTAGATGAAAAGTCTTTAAAATAACCTATGAGATCAAAGAAATACCTTTTAATGTTTAGTACTATTTAGTATTAAGTAATACTGAAAACAATACATGATAAATATAATTTTAAAATAATAAATACGGCATAATGTATATTGCACAATGAATGTTTATAACATTAAGACACAATGTGTGGGGGATGCAGCTAAGCATTGGTTAAAGGAAAATCTGGAGCTTCCAATAATTCCATTATAAAAGAACATCGGTCTAAAATTAATGATCTAAGCTTAACCACCAAGAAGCTAGAAAAGTAAAAGTAAATCAAATGCAAATGAGCTAGAAGGAAGGAAATAATACAGATAAGAGTTGAAATACATGAAAAAGGAACAAATAACAAAGTGAACAAAAATAAAAAGTGATTATTTGAAAGGGGCAGTAAGATTAACGGCCCATTAGCTAGACTGAGCAAGAAAGACAAGAAGTGAAACAGAAAGTTCCAGTTTCAGGAATGAAGGATTGGGCCTCACTAAGAATCCAAACAATAAGAAACTAGACTTAAGAGATGATTATAAAGCCCTTTATGCCAGTAAATATTACTATTCAAATAAAGTAGGATTCATTGAAGACACATCTTGCCAGAACTATCTCAAGAGTAGATCTGAATAGCCCTATCTCTGCGAGAGAAGGTTAATTGGCTTTAAGTGTATTTCCACAACGGAAATTCCATGTATAAATGGCTTCATTAGTGAGCACTAGCGAATCCTGAAAGTATCGTACAAATTCTTTCAGGAAATAAAGAAAGAAGCACTTCCCGACCCATTTTCTGAGGCATGGTTAACTGGGACATCCCAACCGAACATACCTTGCAAGAAATAAAAGCTCAAGACTGATCTCTCTACTGCATGGACATAAAAACCTCTAACAAAATAATTATTCACAAATAATTTCTGATAATATATAAAAATTATAATACAACCTGATCAAGTCAGATTTATCAAAACCATGCAGGACCCATTTAACATTACAGAATAAATCAATATGCTTCACCATTACTGACAAATAGAACAGGAGAAAAAACAGAACTAAATAATCATCTCGATAAATGCCAAAAAAAATTGATACAAACTGTCAGCAAATATAGAATATGCCATTAAAAGAACAATGGGTGTGGTACCTGGGTGGCTCTGTCGATTAAGCATCTGACTCTTGATTTTCTCTCTCTCTCTTTCTTTCTTTCCCTCTCTCTCTGCACCTCCCCTGCTTGCTCTTTATCTCAAAATAAATAAATAGACTTAAAAAAAAAGAAAAGAACAATGGATAAATTGTGATACATTTTTACAGAGAGATACAATTCAGATATAAATATGTATATACATATGTATTTCTGAGTGATTTCACTGTGTGTGTATATACATATATATATATATATATATATATATATATATATATGATTGACAAACTACTGATACATGAGATAACATGGATGAATCTTAACAACATTATGTTGAGCTAACGAATTCAGACAAAAAGGAGTACCTATTGTAAGATCCCAGTCTATTATAGGCACAACTTACTCTATACTGATGGAAATCAGACCAGTGGTTGCCTCAGAGTGGGGGTTCAGGTTAGATTTTCTCAGGAAGTGGTAGCTGAGAATTTTCTGGGTTGTTTCATATGTGTTCTGTCCTGATTAGGCAGGGTTACATGCATATGCATATGTTAAGAAATATTGCAATGTCCCTTTAAGCTTCTGTATGTCATTGTATGTCATTGTATTAGTTAGCTCAGGCTGCCATAACAGAATACCACAGACTATGTGGCTTAATCAACATAAAAGTTGTTTTGTTTGTTTGTTTGTTTGTTTGTTTGTTTTATTTGTCACATTTCTGGAGGCTAGAAGTCCAAGATTAAAGTGTCTCCAGAGTTGATTTCCGGTGAAACCTCTCCCTGTTTGTAGACAGCTGCCTTCTCCATGTGTCCTCACATGGCCTTTGCTCTCTGAACGTGTAGAGACAGAGCTCTGGTATCTCTTTCTTTCCTCTGAAGGAGACCAGTGCTATTCGATTAGGACCCCATTCTTATGACCTCATTTAACCTTAATGACTTCCTTAAAGGACTTATCTCCAAATGTAGTCACATTGGAGATAAAGGCTTTCACGTATGAATTTGGGACAGTTGTCACAATTCAGTCCACAACAGTGGCTTATAGACTTAAAAAGGAACTAAACCATAAGATTGGGAAAAGATACATTTATATTCTTTGGGAATTTGTATTTCTAGGGATATAAAGACTTTATAATATTCAGGGTCACGTTTTTATAAATGTGTAAAAAGATACTATGTGAAGTATCAATCAAACGAAGCAGATTTAATGCCTGAAATTCAACACAATTGAGTTATGTCACTACACTGGCCGTACCAGCAGTAATATTTAGTTGGGGAAGGAGTCAGGTATGAGGTAACTTCCCTTTAAATAAGGCTTTGATTTGGCTGGGTTAATGCAAAGCCACCTTCACCAGTATAAATAATAATTCGCGCTAATCCATTTGTCCTTCTGACAAGTTAGAGTGATTTTTCAAATTCCACATCCATCACATACCTCCACGTACTACACATGTGAAAAATTACTATTTGATAAAATTGAACTCAATTCTTTAGAGTCAAAGGTGCACAGGACATCGGCTCTTGAGGGCTGGGCAAATTAGTGAAGTCCAAAATATTAGTACTTATTTTTTTTTTTTCCTTCATCGGGATCATTGTGTTGAGGTCCATGAGAAATGCCTTCCCAGGCCTCCTACCGCGAATAGGTCCTGTGCTTCCACAGGACAGGCAAGATCCTTTCTTCTATTCTCGCACTAAACATATCTAGAGCCTACCTTCTGTTTCTAATCATTATGGTGGGTGATGGAGGGGATGATGAGTATGTTCTGTGCCATGACAATCCTCCACGTGAACAGATCATGTCATGAGGTGTGTGGGACTCTGCCTCGGCCTGACAAGGAGAAGGTATGTGTGACTTCCTACTGTTCCCGTAAACTGTAGTTTGCTTGGTGGGGATAGACTGAAGAATGGTAAGAGAATTCCAGGTGTGGGGGAGAACATGAAATACTGCAAGGTTTCGAAAGAGCACGGCCCATGTTCTAGAACTCAGCAGATCAGGAAGCCTCACTGGCAGACAAGAGAAGGGAAGACGAGGAAAGCTAGGCAGAAGACACTCTATGTTATCAGTGTTGAATATCACGCTAAGGAATTTGAGCTTTTTGTTTTTGTTTTGTTTTGTTTCGTTTTTCCTTTAGACTTTAGGGAGCTCAATGGAATTTTAAGCAGAATCCTGTAACGAGGTTTGTCTCTCGGAAAGCCTGGGGTGTCACCTATGTGGAGGGTAGGTTGAAAAAGATCTAGCTGTGAAATCATTGTCATTGTGCAGTTGGGTTATAAGGAGGCCAACTCTAGAGTTGTTTGCAATTATTCCATTAATTGATTCAATACTTCACAGAATACAGGGACCAGCTAATGAGATAGATACAGAAGGTATATCAGAGAATGTGTTAATATCTCTGTCCTTCAAGAATTTATAATCCAGCAGAGGGAGGCAGACAGGTGATGGGTGCTTATACAGGTCAAGGGCTCCCTGGCATTTTTCACGGTGACACCCATCTTCAGTATCTTTAATGAGCAAAATAATCAAAATAATAATAACTTCTCACCTTTATTAGGCATTTTGTAATTTCCAAATACGCATATCCTTACATGTATGTGAGCCGCACAAAAGCTGCCGTAAAGGAGGAAGACATCCTAGGAAGAGGCTGGAATTTAGCCAGAGATCCAGGTCATTGCACAGCTTCTGTTATTAACTGCTCTCCGGCGTCTTTATTTTCTGTGAATCTTCAGATCCTGAATGTTTACCCAGCAGGAGGTCCATCTGACTTCTTTCCCATGGACGTTCTGGTGACCGCCAGCCTCCTGGTTGTTAAACGGCTCTCCCTTGTCTGTCTCACCAGTCTCTGACCCATAGTGGGGGTGCCCCAATCCTGGGGGCCCTCTTCTGCTCCTTTCGATGATCTTCCTGTGACAACTGCACTTGAACTAACTAGAGAGGACTGTATAACAGATTGGAGGATTTCTTCTCAAAACCAATATTCCATTTAACTCTGAGCGTAGGTCCTTGGATTACACTTATGTCTTCTGTTTCTTTTTAGTTTTTAACGGGCCTCAAGTGCAATTGTATTATTTACAATCCTTGGCCATGGACTTTGTCATTGGCCCATGGATTACTCTCTAAATCTAAAAAAAATTATAATAATAATTAAGTTTATTTATTTATCTTGAAAGAAACAGAGACAGCGTGAGTAGGGGAGGGGCAGAGAGAGAGGGAGAGAGAGAATCCCAAGCAGCCTCTGTATCGTCAGTGCAGAGCCTGCTGAGGGGCTTGAACTCACAAAACTGGAAGAGCATGACCTGAGCCGAAACCAAGAGTCAGACGCTTAACCAACTAAGCTTCACAGGCGACCCTCTTCTAAAAGTTTTAAAAAAAGTAGTTAGTTACCTTGAAATAGTGTTGTAAGCATCTATGAATCCATAAGTCAATGCAAGACCTTCACAATAACTTTAAGGACTCTTCTTGACTCCTTTTCTTACTTCACCCCATACAGCGTAACCACCATCCAAAGTCTCTTATGTATCATTTCTTTACTTGCCCATTTTATTTTTTATATATTCAAGAGATTACTTACTTTTAATGATTTTCAACGTTCTAATAAAGAATTTATTTATGTTATACACAAGATTGTGCAACTAGTTTCTCATTTAGACGTATGGCTATAGTTCCTCTATATTGTTTTTGTTGCTGTACTACATTTATTTTTAGGGATATGGCGCCATTAACTAAATATACAACAATTTATTCGTCTGTTACCCTGTCTATGGGCACTGGGTTGTTTCCAGTTTTTGTCAATTTCAAAGATGCTATTGTGAATAATATCAGACATGTTTAAAATGTTCCCTTGATTCTGCATGGAGAACTAAAACTGCTATTTTGCATGGTATTTAAAAGTACAAATTTAACATAATTTCCAACTATTTTTAAGTGATTGAACCAATTTATACACCCATCGGCACTGTATAAGAGATCTTGTTTTTTGTTTGTTTGTTTGTTTTTACTTTCCAACAACTGATGTTGTCAGAGTTTTTAACACTTGCTAATCAAATGAGCATAAAATAACAGCATATTCTGGTCTTGAACTAATGGGATTGAATATCTCCTTGAATTCTATAAACATATGAGTTTGCTATTTTATTACAAACCTCTTTAAATGGCCCATATTTCTGTTGGGCTGTTGGGCTTTTCTTATTAACTCGTACAGGTACCTGGTATATTTTTTGTCGCTCATACCAAACATAGCTTCTCTCAACTTGTAGCTGATCTTAAGGGGTCAGAATGGTATAGTGTAACCCGCATGAGTTTGGAGACAGACCGACCTGGTAAAGTCTGGTGTTGTCACTTAACTCATTGTGTGAAACAACTAGGCTGTGGTTAATCTGCCTGTCCGAGCTGCTCATCACAAACAACATGTTCATATCATAAACAAAGCCTTTCTTATCACACGCAAAGGCATCATGACATCATGCTGATAATGACAACTAGGAATCAGAGCATATAACTGATCATATATCAGATACTGTCCCAGGCTCCTGGGAGACAGAGACGACACACCCTTGACCTCACAGTGAATACAGTATAGTGTGAGGAGGACGAATTGACAGTTATTATCAGGTGTAACAGTAACGGATAAGCCTGGGTGCTTAGACATTCTCAGAGAGGCATCCAACCTAAAATGGCCTTTGCCAAGAAAGGCTGGCATTCCAGTCATTCAGTTATTCAATCATACGTTCATTCATTCATCAAATATATAATGAATGCCAACTATAAACCAGTACTTTGCTAAGTACTGTATTACTAGTGTTATAGATGGAATTGACACGACTTAGTAAACGTTTTGCCTTGGGGAAGAGAGAAAATAAAGAGTCAAAGGACTCCAAGGTTTACAACTGCATCAACTGGATTTACCAGGAGGATTGTTACTGGCTAGGCTTCATTTTCATCTCCCTTAATTCAGAGAACCTAGCCCTAGCAAATTGTGTGCGCTTGATTAAAATACTATGGCGGATTTTTATTCTCAAGTCTCCACTCTCTTCCTGAAATGGGATTGTATGTCCCACTGACTGTCACATGACTTCCCCATGGCAGGACTATACGTCCATGGCTTTCTGACATGGGCTTGTCCACGTGACCTGCTTTAACCAATGGGATGTGAGTGGACTGGATGTTCTCCATGTCAGAGTAAGCATTTTAGGTGCCATCTTCATTCTTTGGTTCAGTCCTCTTTGCTTTTCTGTCCACTGTCCAGGTAGGGAATGTTCCTGTGATCTGGGGGACGGGTGGAACAGATATATGGAGAAGAGCTGAGCAGAACTGTGGCCAGCCTACAGCCAACTGGCGGAAGATCCTGAAACCCTAATGTACCCCTACTCGTTCTTCATAGCAGCTCAAATATCACCTCCTCCAGAAAGTCTTTGCCACACTTCCTCTACTCTCTCATCTCACGGTATTCTCCTTAAAGTCAGTAACCCATCACTTTCACTTTCCTACCATTGTCCGTTAGCATGATGTTTGTTACGGAGGTAGTTCTCAGCGAAAGTTTGCTCACAAATGGATCGGTGAGTGGATGAGAGGCAGGGTTGCCCATAAGAGAAGACGTGGATTCTCACGGACAAATGTTCCAGTGTTGTTTTTTATACATATTTAACTCTAAGTGTTGAGTTTCCTAAACGACTCAGTGATCTACAGGAGAAAAGCAAATGGAGACTGGGCTGACCTAGGCAGTATAAATATTTACATAACAGAGTTTGTTCTAAAAAAATGTACACTCCAAACAATTTTGTCATAACAGATGCACATCGTGGCATGCTGGTTTCTTATACTTTTACTTTATGATCATTCATTGGGTCAGCCAACAAATATTCATGAAGTGACTCAGGTACCGTAACCCAAGTTCCTCTTAGAGCGGAGGTAACCAATTACCCGAAAGGAAGAAAGTCTGGTCTTGTTCAAAATTAACGACCCATGACCAGCAAATCAATGATCTTCAGGGGATAGAGACTTCCTGGAAACAAAATAAGTTGTTGATTGTCTGGAAGGTCCTGGCTTTTATTCTTTTGGGTTCAACATTGACAAAAGAGAGCAATTTCTGCACTGGGAAGGATCAGAATTTTTCTAGAGTGTTTGGACATGTGTGTGATTGTGTATGTGCGTGCAGCTGTGTGTGTTTGTGCCTGAGAAGGGTATGTGGGAGTGTACCGATGTGTGTGAGGGAGAGAGATCCCATACCCAGGAATTTCACCTTGTGGACCAAAATCACACTTCACCAATATCTACGGACACACACCAGTGATATCTGAGGGGTCTTTTGAAGTTGGCAATGTCTTGTAAAATCTATTATTTTATGCTGCCACATCTTCATCCTTTTTCGAAAATGTAAGTGAGGTAAATATGACTGACAGGGATTGAGGAATTTCAGCGCGACCGCCTCTGATCAAAGTGCTTTATAGATTTTTAACTTGGTTAATCCTGACATCAATTACATAGTGTAAACTCTTTTAGTACCTATTAATATTATTTCATCAATATTACCATCAATTAATATCATCAGCATTAAAGAGTTGAGGAAATTGAACCATTGGGTATTTGAGTGACCCACATAGGGGCCACACACACCTGGCGATTTGTGGCCTTAGCGTTTGAACCTCGGCACTTTGGATCCAGAGCCGAACTCTTACTCCAAGATACTGATGCTGTCTCATCCACTATCACCCAAGCTGTAAGTGGAAAATAGAATTTTTACTTCTCAGTCAAAATCTGGCTGATTTTTATCATTCTTGTTTTTAAGACTCACATCCCTGGCAACAGCTGTAGTTTACGAAAGTGCATGTATCGTTATTTCCTTATTTGCAGCCCAACAGCTGGGCCAAACAAGTAAAATTACCATCCTCCACTTCGCAGACGGAAAACTGGGGCTCAGGCTCGGACTGTTCAAGAGATTCACCCAGGGTTACACCAACAGTTAGCAACAGACCCGGGGCTGGAAACCGAGACTCCAGACTCTTAAGTTGGTACGAGATCTATGGGTCAGGAGTTCATGTGATTCTTAGCGAGCTCTATCTAAGGACACAGTGTCATTTCTAACCTCATCTTAACAAAATGGTCAATTAGATAAACCAAGGAGACCCAAAGTTCCTCTACAAACCAACCACGATCACAGCCCCACTTACAGTGCTGGGTGCAGACAGCTCAGAAACGGACAAGATTTGGGGATACGAAGGTGAGAATTTCACCTAGTGCCCACGTGGGTCAATATGTTGATACATCGAAGCAAATGGAAACAATGGAGTGTTGACCGTGCCGGGAGCCAGGGAGATGAAAGTCCACAGAGGGAAATGTGCAGCCCTTGTTGGAATTAAGTGAGAAAGACACCGATAGGTGCCATTTAATTACGAGTGCTGTCTCAACCTCATGCTTGTTAACTCTTTCATAAGTTAGCCTCACTTCTGTGTCTGGATAAATACAGCCCTCCTTTGCACTGAGGTCCCAGAGTGATCCATTTCACATGTAAATGATATACGGTGGACTTTCACTGGGCTGAGCTCTGCTTTTGCCGAGTTATCTCAAGTTGAGGGCCTATTATATAGCCTTGCTGAAGGGGCACAGACAACTTAGGGGCCGACTTCAATAGCTGATGAGTTCAGTTCCTTCTTTTTTTTTCAGTCAGTTTTCGCTCACACTATTAGCCTTCCAACTGTTCCAACTACAAATCCCAAAGCTAGATCTGCTGGTTGTCCGGCATTTTCTAGAGCTCACCCACACATATTTTTTTTTTCCCCTGGTTCCCTACAAAAGTAATAGAATTAGTATTACTGTTTCTGTTTCGGGGAGGAAGATACCAAGGCTGAGAGAATTTTAGATACTTGCCTGAGGTCACACAGTGAGGCTGTAGGCCGTGCCAATGAGAGGGCAGGAAATTGGAGGCGTTCTCTTCTGCAGGCTACTGGGTCTCGGTAAGAAAGCTGCAGATAATTCTGCCAAATGGTAGTGAAAACGCTGAATTTACAAGGGTCTGAAGTAGGAGTCCACGCTATCGTGCACAGGTTATTTCAGAGCCAACTCTCCTAATGCCGTCACCTCCTGGTAAAATCAAGCTGACTCTCCTCAAGATGAGCTCTCCAACCTTTGCCCATTCCAACAATCTCATCCCCTACCTTTTCCCTGTATGCACCGGACCTTCTGTCACATGGAACAACTTGTAATTCCAAGCCACGGCCATGTTCTCTTTGGCCTCTGCATTTACTGTTCCTCCTGACTTCCCTACCATCCCTATGTCCTATGTGTGGTGAAAATCTTCTGTTTGTGGTTATTCAGATTGTATGTCAACTAATCAAATACGCCCTTTTGATTTTTGCTGTCCAGGTGTAGCACTATGTTCTGGAGGCAAGATGGCGTGACCGGTTGACCCAGTCTGCCAGGGACTGAGGTGTTTCCCAGGTTTTGAGACTCTCAGTGCTAAAAAATGGGATGCTCCTGGGCAAATGGTAGCTCATCTAAGATCTAGAGGAATAAGTTGACTCCACAGGGACAACCTCTCATTTAAACATAGCCTCTTCTGGGTTTCCTGGTTCTTACCTCCACATTTATCTCATTCCTCTAATTGCTTATGAAAGTGTTTCCTTGAAAATTGTCCATCTCCTAAAAAGACTGTGAAACCTTGTTGGGGAGGGTGGAAGGTATGGAACATGTTTTACTCAACCTAGGTCCTGGCTCTGAGCCCAGTACATAGTGAGTGTTCTGTGAATGCTTACAAATGATTTTATAGGAGAGACCATACATCCCCCCCACCCACTAGGGACTCAGGAATTAGACAGTGGATGTTTTAATAAAACAGGAGCATTCAGTGTCCTGTGACTACTGAAGGACTATTTCCTGAATTCGTATATGCTCCATTCTCTAAGGTCCCAGAAATTTCTTTTGGAAAGCAAATTGGGACAGAATCAGATTGGACAGTAATATAAAAAAGATAATACCTAAAAGACACAAGAGGAAGGACTGTCAAGAGAGTAATTCTAATGAATAGAGACAGAAGGTATGTGTGGAGGGGTATAGAATAAAGAAGGGTCTCATTAATGCATTTTTAAATTTAAATGCTTCACTATTACAGCAAGGATATAGTGATTATCAGTAAAGGAATGGCTATAACTAGACACAAAAAAGAAAAAAAGAAGGCACCCTGCTCCGATTTTACAGGCAAGTTTCAGCAAAATATCAAGAGTTGATTTCAAGCTAACATGAACTGTCCCAGAGAACTGGTAAACGGGTCATCCCCCTAATTTATTTCGTGAGACTGAGATACTCCTGGCATCAATCAGGCACAGACAGATGATAAATAGAAATTATGTGGCAATTTCACTTATGAATGGAGATATACACATTTTAAACAAAATATTAGCAAGTCGCAATTTGGTCTTCTTTCTCAGCCCGCTGCCCATCGGAAATAAATTCTTCACTCCCATCACAGAACTTAGATATGCACATCTGGGCTGTTGGATAAATTTGCAGAACTTCACCTTCATTTACCCAGGAGCTTGGAAACTTGAATCTGGACCCCTATTAACCCGAGCTGACAGGCAGGAATTATGCAAACCTAAGTAAAGGGTTTAGATGCTGGGCAACCAACAAAATACCAGATGTCCACTACATAGCCCTTCATCTTTTGACCACTGAGACTTTCTTTTTCTTCTAGGTCTAAGGGTGTAGTTTGGAGAAGAGAAAGACGTTCTCAGATTCCTCTTTAGCATCTGGCCTCAGCAGCAACAGGCTCAAAGCCCACAGGTTCTTGAGATGGATGGTAATTCCTCTGCAGGAAGCATTTGGAAATGTGTGAAGACTTGTTTCAATCCATCGTGAGAACTTACTAGAATTTGACAGCAGGAGAAAGCTAAGTGAAAGGACCCTCAGTGCACGGAACAAACATGTGGAAAAAATTGTCCTACTTTATGCCCATCCTGCCTTGAGGAATTGTTGGACCTCACCATCCATGAGGGGGCATCTGTCAGTGCAGCTGGTGCCACACTCAACAAGGGGGCCCAGAGCCAGGCCAACCGGGCCCTTGGGGGATATCAGGGACACACTTTATCTGCACCGGACAAGACGAAGGGAGAAGAGATTGAAAATATTCCCACTACAGAGACAAATGTGGACCTGGAATCTTGTCTATTGCAGTTAAATTTCTCCTGAATTAAAGGGGCCCTTAGAGGGTAGACTAGGCCTCAGTCTAGAAGAAGGCCTGAGGCTCCCCAGTGTCTGACCCATCCCCCTGTGTTGGGGGAAGTCTTACCCTTAGCTGAACTCGTAAGCGACTGCATTTTCTGTTCTTTTTAATGATATTTCCTGTGAGTGTGTTAACACAATACTCTCTAGGTATTATGTAGCTAGGAAGATTTTATTTCATACAGTTCCTTTGCATGCTGGGCTGATATATGCTGTATAACAGTAATAGTCATTGTGTTTACAATTGTGGCCAATTTTAATGACCATATTATTGGCTCCAAACAATATACATAGATATATGTATATATATATCTTAATATATATATATACATATATATATCTATCTTTATATATATATATATATGAGTGTGTGTATGTATTAAACATAAATATAAACTCTCTTGAATATGTATGATCCTTATTCTTAGCATTTAAGGCTTTTCATGATATTGTTTATGGGACTGTAAAGTAACTACAATTCGTAGTTATAACTTTCAGCACTCTTTTCCCTCTAGATGTAATAAAAAAGTCATAACAATAATAACGAATGTTTGCATTGTGCTTGATGCTTTATGGAACATTTTCAAATCTTACACACCAATGAAGTAGGCATTACTAATAATGCCACTGCAGTTCAGAAAAAGAGCCCTCGGGAATATTTACTTTTTATCCATCGACTATCTCTAAACTGGAAGAGAAAACACAATAAAAGCCCCACGTAGTTACGTTAGAAACCTTGCGATTTCTCTCCTCCCCGATTACACAGTCACTTGTTAGAGAACAGGAGTCCAGTGTGAGATGACAACATTGAACCTGAAACAGCATGAATAGGTACAAAAACGGTCAAAGGGCAGCAGTGGACGCATTAATGTGTGCAGTGGCCATTCTCCGATGTTCGATGGTTTTCTGAGCTGCTGGTGACTTGAACAGCACTTAGGAAGAACAGGCTGGAAGAAAACACAATAGCTATGTTGACCTAACTTCCAATAAAGGGATTTTCAGAATCCTTCAAGAAAGGCTGCAGTAGATGATGGGCATAAAATTAAATATTGTTCTGATGAAGGCAACACACGAGTTGTGGCTTTTCCCGATCTAAGGGGCATATCTGGAATCTCTTTGTTTTTATTTTTTTTAAATTTTTTATTAAAATTTTTTTGTGTGTTTCTTATTTTTTATATTTGAGAGAGAGACAGAGAGTGAGGAGGGGAGGGACGGAGAGACAAGAGACAGAATCCGAAGCAGGCTCCAGGCTCTGAGCTGTCCGCGCAGAGCCCAATGTGGGGGTTGAACTCACAAACCGTGAGATCATGACCTGAGCCGAAGTCAGACGCTTAACCGACTGAGCCACCTAGGCGTGGAATCTCTTAATGCTTAGATCTGGTCTAGTTTGCATCACCAATGGTTGACATTCTCAATGGGTTTATTATATGTTTAAATGGTGGCCTTCTCTACAGAGTTTCTATGTGTAAAACATTAGTATTAAAAAAAAAAAGGTCAGCCATATGTGATTCATCACTGTTTAGTGCTTATGTTTATTTGTGTCAACATTCTTTAGATACCAAGCAATTTTTATGCCTTTGATCCTAAAATAATCATTGAGGCAATTTTATACATAATATTATTTATACATATACTATACTATACTATACTATACCATACTATACTATAATATAATATTATATATACATATATATATAATATTACATATATATACACATATGTATGTACATATATATGTATATATATAATAACAGTTATACATTAGTTCCTTCATTCCTTATGTTATATATATATATATATATATATATACACACATATATATAATTTATTATTATTATTATTATTACTCTCACTTAAGCATATCATTGAGCCTAGTGGCAGTTAATTGTCTGCCTAATATAACTCAGCTTGTAAGGAGGAAAGCTGGGCTTCAACCCCACCTCTTTGACTCCATATCCGAGATTTGCAGAATTAATTGGTGTTGCCTATTTTCAACATATCAGGATTTGGTCACAATACAAGGTAACCCATCTGCAACCTTTCTTGTCAGTTTTCCTTTGCATCCTAAATACACTGCTTCCAGAAATGCAGAGCCCCTCCCTGCCACCCCCTCCTATAGGTTTGGGTCCAAACAAATCATAAATATCATTCCTGGGGAATATCGGAGAAAGGGATTAGGTATATAAATATCTTAAAACTACAAAGAGAGCTCTAAGTCGATTTCAGAATTTTCTCAATTGTAGGATCTTCTCCCCTAATTTCTTTTTTAAATTTTTTTTTAATTTTTGAGAGAGGGCGAATGAGCAGGGGAGGGGGGACCGAGAGAGGGAGAGAGAGGATCCAAAGCAGGCTCTGTGTTGACAGCGAGAACCCAATGTGGGGCTCAAACTCACTAACCATGGGATCATGACCTGAGCCCTAAGTCAGGCGCTCAACCAACTCAACCACCGAGGTGCCCCTCCCCTCATTTCTTTCTAATAAGTTATCTCCTGTTAAGTCTCAACAAAGGCTAACTGAATGCATATAGAGTAACGTAAGCAGACATCAACAACTGCAGAAACAAAAAGAGTAAAATCATCCCCCTAACTAACTTGTCCCTCGATCCCATTATAATGGCATGACTTTCATATTGCATTCATGTATCATAATCACATTTTCTGATAGTCAACACTTTCCTATTTTAGGTGATGAATTTAGATGTGTTATAAAATCATTACATCACAGAGTTCTATAAAGAGACCTTGACTTCCAGGAGCGTTATCTCATAAATGAGTTCCTGATGCACTGAACTAGATATGAAAGGTCTCCCGTGGCGGTAATGGTTTATAGTATGCAATGTGCTTTCTGAAATCAGGACTGGCCTAGCAAATCAGTCAGATATGATAATCCCCCTGTGCATAAATTGAAAGCATCGAAGAATAAAGACGCACGGAATATATTCAGCAAGACAAACCTCAGGAGCCGAGAAGTGGCTCCTGAAACATGCCTGTACTTTTTTTTGCAAACAGCGGAACTCCAAAGCATCTACGTTTCTGGGCATATGGTGAACGCTTATGAGAAGGTGGTAACACTCCACCTGCTGCTCCAGAGTGAGTTACGGAGTCTGCGTTCTGTGCCACACAAGGTGCAAAGCACAGCACGGATCCCTAGGAGCGTCTGTGGTCCTGGGTCGTGTGCCTGTGTGGCACACGTCCTCTCACAGGCGCTGCGACACGAGCACCCTGTACTCCATCCTGTGCGTGTATTCGTCAGCTCAAAGCTCCAAGGGAAGAGGAGGAGACAGAAAAGTCAGGGTGGGTGAAAGTGTGGGGACTGGAAGCCGAGAAGCCAGATAGAGACTCTTGTAATAGTGAAGGTGAGATACGTTAAGTGTCTTGACAGAATCAGTGGTGGTGGGTTTGAAAAGTTTGAAAGTGGGTTTGAAACTGAATCAGTTTTAGATGATAACACAACATACTTTCTGTCAGATAAACTACGGGCAATTAATGGAAGCATGCACTTTAGTACAATTTTCATAAGAAGGAAGGAAGTATCGTAAAGGGGAGTTTGTGGCAAAGCAAAGCTGGTTTGAGACTCTTGACCGGAGGCGCTTGAGGGACAGAGGAGGTGAGAACTATGTGAGCAGAAGGGTGTCTCCCCTGGAGGGTGCCGGTCAGAAGTGTTAGGATCCCTCTCTCCCCTGCACTCCCCTTCTGCTCTCTTTCCAAGTCAGGATTTTCTCCAATCAGCCACGTTCCTGGAAAGGGTAATAAATTCTCCCTCTCCCACCCTAGACTCAGGTATGGTGCTTGGAAATTAAACACGTGAAATAGAACGCTTCAGAAGGATGGCCATGGTTGTATGTCCATTCTGTGTAGAGCCATCCTGGCTTAAAGAGTTGTCCCAATGTAATTATTAACACCCACCTTCTTTCTCTTTCACAAATGTCCTGAGTTGGTCATCTTTGCCATTATCATTATCATCATCATCATCATTATCATTTTAATGATCCTGGGTACCTTACATGGTCTCTATTAGCTTAAGAGCGTGTTCACTGGCATCATCTACCTTGATCCTTACAACAACCTTGTGGTGAGATGGTGGCAGAATTTGCCCCCATTTTCCAATAAAAGTGGGCTTATATGGCATTTCAACAGCTGATTATTGCATTGGATCTTTGGTGTAAAAGCAGGACTTGAGTCTGTTTTCTGAGTGTATGTCTAAGTGAGTTTTTCCAACTATATCACATTGTTTTCCTAACTTGATAATCTCATAACTTTTTGACTTTATGATTGATGAGGAAAAAAATCCAAAAAAAAAAAAAAAAAAAAAAAACCAAACCAATGGGAGATTACCTGGCAATGCAAGGCAAATACTAACAGGAACATCTAAGAGGCCTGCCCTTAATTCACAAATCACATGTCTGTGCCCAGATGTTTCCTTTTGCTTACCCTGCCCTCTTCCTTCTTATCGGCCAAAAGGCTGAAGTCAGCAAACTGTCTTAGGGCAATAGGAAATTAAAAAAAAAAAATTCAAAGAGGTGTCAAAGTTAAAAGGAAATCCTATGACAGGGAACGAATTGTCTAGCAAAGAAACAAAACTTTGAGTTGGCACTGAACGACCTTACAAACACGTATCTGTGTTTCTTGCCCAGTTTGTGCAGCATAATGGCTAACGTTCCCTCATTTACCTTGTACACTGTCCAACAGGGTCACTGACAAGTCAGAGGGAATCTGGTGCTCTCATCAGTTCTTCAGATTCTGAACTGCAAACCTTCTCTATGTGAACACCCATGTTCTCTCAGATGAAACTATGTTCCTTAATGGCACATTTAGAGAGACATCCATCTTGGTTGCCCCAAAGAAGTCTCTGGATTTCATCTCATGTTGAACTGGGAAAATCCAAGACCAATCTCTTCCTTCGAAAGGCCAAGAGCTATTTGACATTAAACATAATATTCATTCTCATTGAGTCTCAGTTTCCTTATCTAGGGCTTGACAATCTTACAGCGTTTTGGTTTTGCTGTCCACATTTTCTCTTTTGTAACCACTCAACTAGGCCCTTGTAGCTGAAAAATAACCATAGGTCAGATTTAAGTGACATGAAGGTGGCTGTGTTCTAGTAAAACTTTAAAAAAAAACAGGCGGCAGGCTGGATTTGGTCGATGTGGCCATCAGTTGTCCACCATTTTCAGGGCAAAGTATGATCTGCTTCACAAGGTTGTTCTGAGAATTGCATTTGAGGATGTGTGAAGTGCTTGATGGAAGGTCTGATACTAAAAATTTATTTCTTCTTCTCTTCTAACTCACACCAATTCTCTTTCCATGAGCATGGTAGGGAAGGGGTGGGGATTGGCTGGCACTTCCTATCTGCAGCAAGTCTTTTTGTTTAATTTTAATATTATTTGTGAGAAAAGGGTAGGGGGTTGAAGATATTGAGTCACTGATCCAAGAAACTTATGTACAAATTTGAGCTCCATTCAGTGTCATTTTCCCACACATTTATTCCTTTAAAAATGTTACTTAAGAACAGCCCTTTCAGTGAAATTCACAATACATATATAAAGAAGCGTGTGGTTTGGGCCAAAGGTCCAGGTAACAGCTGTGGGTCTTTGTTTGAATAACAGTAATAATGAAGAATCAGCCTCGTAAGCATCTATTATTTTAAGCTTGACCTCTTGTGCCTGCATTTCATGTCCTTCCTCGCCGGCCTCCAAAGCAGTCACTAGACCTGCCCCTTCGTTTCTCTGAATTGGTGTATTTTTCTTTAAAGATTCTCCTCTTGACCCCCGTTTTTCAATTACTTTTTAAATACTCCTGCATATCTCATTTTTGTGTGCCTGTTTTTTTTTTTCCCCAAGTACCTGTAGGGTATTAATGCAAAAGACAAATTACTTTAAATGCACTAAAAATACAGTAAATTGGAATAAAAGCACGGTAAGTTTGCAGTCAAATGTCCCCAGTTCAAGGTCCGACTGTATTGCTGATTGTTTAAATGACATTGAACAGACCCCTTTCACAGGGTAAGTCTTGGGCTTTTCATCTGTGAGTCAGGATAGGAACTGCTATTCTTCCCACTTTTCTAGCTTTCTTGTGTGAATAAGTGCACAGCAGCTATGAAAACAAGATACCGTGAAATTGCTGGTAACTTTGTTCTGCATTATAACCATTAATAATGTCACAATAATGGTTGTGATTTAAATAACACTTATTGTGAGCTAGAAAGTATACAAGCGTTGTTCATAGATTAGCTGATTAATCATTAATCTTCATAACATTGTGTGAAGTAATTATATTTCTTTCCATATTACAGATGGAAAAAAAATTAAGAAGTCTAGAGATGAGGTAATATGCCCAAATCTCATAGTAAATGAGTGAGCTAGGGTGGAAACTGGAATATTGGACCCCAAAGTTCTTCCTCGTAACCAAAATGGAACTTGAAGTGAACACAAAAGTTTACATCTCCTTTCTCAGACCAGAGAAGACCTAGGATTTCTGTGTTTGCCTCACACATTTTAAAGTTTACATCTAAAAATCAGGCCCCGAAGGACAGTTTTCTCTTTTTTGGTCACACTTCATTCTAAAAAAATTAACTCAGCATACACAGATAATTTACAAAGAGGTATTTTCAAAGATCACCATGACACGATCCAGACCACAGTTTCTACAAACAACCTTATCCAAAATAGTTATAACAAGCAAAAAAAAAATAAGTAAAAATATGGGAAAATAAAATCCAAGGGCTAGAGCTAATATTAACAGAGAAATACAGAGGAGGAGAGAGAGATAAAGCCTTTCACACAAAGAATAAAGAATTTTTGTCCTTTGGGGATATTTATAAATTATTTGAAGACTAAACTATAAAGTAAGCCTCTTTTATTTTCTAAAAATAAAAATTCCATGGATCATGTCCAATAAGCACAATGAAAATTGAATTAGGAATGAAAAGAAAACTAATATATATTATGTAAAAATCTAACAAGATAAAGGCAAAATTACAAAAGAAATTGCAAACAATGTTGATTAGAATCACAATGAAGACAGCATAGCAAATCTGCAGTGTGCAGTTAAAATGGTATCAAAGAACAAGTGTGGGTGTTTAAATGTACAGAAGAAGAGGAAGAAGAAGAAGAAGAAGAAGAAGAAGAAGAAGAAGAAGAAGGAGGAGGAGGAGGAGGAGGAGAGGAAAAAGAAAAAGGAGAAGAAGAAGAAGAAGAAGAAGAAGAAGAAGAAGAAGAAGGAGAAGGAGAAGGATGAGGAGAAGAGGAAGAGGAAGAAGAAGAAGGAGGAGGAGGAGGAGAAGAAGAAGAAGAAGAAGAAGAAGAAGAAGAAGAAGAAGAAGAAGGAGGAGGAGGAGGAGAGGAAAAAGAAAAAGGAGAAGAAGAAGAAGAAGAAGAAGAAGAAGAAGAAGAAGGAGAAGGAGAAGGAGAAGGATGAGAAGAGGAAGAGGAAGAAGAAGAAGGAGGAGGAGGAGGAGAAGAAGAAGAAGAAGAAGAAGAAGAAGAAGAATGAGGAGGAGGAGAAGGAGGAGGAGGAGAAGGAGAAGAAGGAGGAGACGAAGAAGGTGGTAGAGGAGGAGGGAGAGGGGGAGGAGAAGAAGGAGGGGGAGGAAGAAAAGAATGAGGAGGAACAGTAGGAGGGGGAGGGGGAGGAGGAGGAGGGGGAGAAGAAGAGGAGCAGCAGGGAAAGAAAGAAGAGGAGGGGCAGGAGGAGAGAGAAGAGAGAAGGGGTGAGGGGAGAGAAAGAGATAGGACTCAGAGCTCCTCCTAGGTATGGGAGAATAGTCCTTCCACAGACACAGTGGAAAGTAGGAAAGGATGCAAGTCATAGGGGTCACATTTTATGTTTGGTGATCAGTAGTTGAGGCAGCTTCCTAACGTTCCAAGGGGCAAACTGGCCTTATTTCTGGGCACACTGCTGAGAGTTCCAGGAAGGTAGGAGTTAGGAGTGAGGTTATTGGATGTAATGTTCGGAGGCATTAACTGACTTTCTCAAAAGTGTGTGGCTCTCACCAGGGTTAGTGTTTAAATATGACTTTCTGATCTTCCAATGAACTTTAACATATCTTAATGCTTCTCTCAAAAAGCATAAATATGTAAGTGAAAATATGCATATATACATTATTTTGATAATGCATCCCTTAAACATGTCCATGAGCAAATATACATGGATAATCAAGCAAAGTGTTTTTCATTTTCTTTTAAGAGTGTGGATATTTTTCTGCAGTCTTCACTTGACTCTTTGTAGAGATACTCATAAGGAATCTAGGAGGTGAAGTGAAACATAGAAGACAACTGAAATTGACAGGAAGTAAATGAATATACATTAGCTTTTAAGATGTTCTTATTAGCAATGGCCTTTCTGACTCTTCAGTTGCTTAAAGAGTTGCATTACTGTTTTGTAGAAGGGGCCAGGGTACTGAGTTACAGTGGAAAGCACCCCAGGAAATGAGGAAACTTTGTCCTTTGAATTCCTGTTGTGCTTTATAAAAATACAGAGTTTGATAACACATCCTTTTGCTTGGCCTGGTCACCCCAAGTCCTTCTTTTTCCGTGAAGTGAAGGCACATTATGAACATCATCCTATAACGGTCCTCTGAGTCTCCAGACAGACCACCTCCTCATTTTCAAGACAAAGGTCTGGATATTTAAAGAAACATGACAAAAGAAAGGTTTTGGTCAGGGGCGCCTGGGTGGCTTAGTCAGTTAAGCCTCTGACTCTTCATTTTGGCCCAGATCATGATCTCATAGTTTGTAGGTTTGAGTCCTGTGTGGAGCTTTGCTGGGCACTGACATTATGGAGCCTGCTTGGGATTCTCTCTCCCTCTCCCTCTGCCCTCACCCAGAAGATATATATATATATATTTAAAGACAGGTTTTGTCAGTCCAGTAGTCCTATTGTATTTCTTAAAGGTTTAATTCAGCACATTTTTTAGCTTTGAAAAACTGGAGAAGGGATAGCGTTTTGCCCACCCTCCTTTTTTTTTCATATCATTGAGGTATAAGTACATAAAAATGTTTATAAAGACAAAAAAGATACTCAGAACAGTGGAGGGTAGAAGAACATGGTGAGAGTCCACAGAGAAAATGAACTAAGTTTGGGTGGTTGCTGGGTTGAGGGTCAACCCTTTTCCCAAGACCATAGTTCAGCCAGAAATAAACTAGGGCACATTCAGAAGGGGATCAAGAACCCATAAACTAAGGCCTGGTTGGAATCCCATACTTTTATACACTGTCACCTCCCTGTCATTGTTTAAGGTTCTTGGACAAGCTCTCCCGTGGACACTGGGGGCCTTCTCTCTACTAGTTGGTGGGTCGTAAGGGCTTTGGAATTAGATTGCACAGAACAACAGAGGGAACCACCAGACACGGGCTCTGGCCACCAGTGAATTAGGAATCACCTCGACAGGCGGGTGTTCTGAACGCTTATCTCAAAGAAGGGCACTTACATTTTTTTTTTTTTTGATATTTATTTATTTTGAGAGAGAACGAGCAAGCAGGGAAGGGACAGAGAGAGGGAAAGAGAGAATTCCAAGCAGACTCCGTGCTTGATCTCACGAACCATGAGATCATGACCTGAGCCGAAGTGGGACGCTGAACCAACTGAGTTACACAGGTGCCCCAAGAATTTTGTCTGGTCTTTAGCAATAGCTCAAAACTGGCATTCTCCTTCTGTATTTTTACCTTTCCTAAATGTGACATAGTTGATTTCCTGATGAGCATCATGGATTCAGAGGAAGACCAGATTGGTTTAGTAACAGAAAAGAAAGACTAGCACAGCACTTGACAGAATAGGTCGTCAGGATCATTCTTTTCTATAGCATTCTGGGACCGTCCCTGACCGCTGCATTGCCTGAGAGTCTTTGGAGTTCTTAATTTTAATTCCTGGACCCTTTGAATCCTCACTTCAGCAGTATTCGTTTCAATTTTTGATGACTTTGCAAATATCCTTTGATTTCTGGATCTGTGTGAATACTTTTTGGCATAATGGTATCGTCTGAAAACTACATTGTAAATGCTTAAATCTTCCATCTATCATGGCGTGCGTTGCTGGGCACAAATTCTGAGTCATTAAGCAAGTAATTGTCCTGCTAGACTTATGTTACACTTAACGTTTGTTCTGGGTCCTTTAGGCACATCTCAACTTAATACGTTAAATTGCAAATAATCTCCCATCCTCTTAAAGGATGAAAAATATTCAAATATATATATGAGCAGCTTTGCAAGGGGAAATGCGACGGTTACAAAAATGCCTGGTTTAGAGCAGAGACCCTGTTTCTGCAGTCGATGTGGATTCTCTGAAATGAATCCCCATTGTCAAAAGCGATCAGCAGTTTTTGTTGGTAACGTCCGCGTGAAAATTTGGCATCTACATATTTTTCTAGTTAAAGAAATAATCCTAGAGCACTAATTTACTCTAATGACATAGACATCATTTGGCTTCACAGAAAAAAACACACAAAAAATGAGCTAAGGTCCATTTCCTATTTATGGGATGTAATATACAGAATTCAGTTCCACTGTTCACTGAAGTTTAAGAAAAGAATTCAAACAAATGTAAAGCACGAGGACACTGTCACAAAGGCTCTTTGCCCTGAAAGGAAATTTGAATTTAATTACAAATAATATCTATAAGGCTTTTCTGTAAACATTTAGAAAAGCACTCAGCCTTGCTGCCTTCTCTTCTATAACACTTCTACATCTTATTTTTATTTTATTAGTGCTTAAACCAACCCTTTTGCAGTTATTTCTGTATCAATCTTTCTCTTCCACTAGAAAGATGTTTAGGACAGCAAACATATCACTTTTGTTTCTGTATCCCTAGGATCTAGCCCAATGGCTTTCAAGCATTGTGTGGATATTATATGCGTGTTGAATTAACTGAATTGCTTTTTCCTTCCTACAGTTGGAGATTACCTCACTTCCCTCCGATACCGATTGTATTGACTGTTTTTTTTTCCTCTGCAGATCTCAAAGCACTTCATTTCAGTAACCACAAAGACAGTGTTTGATCATGTAGTATGTATTGTTCTTTAACTCTTTTATAAGTGACTCAGTTGATTGGTTCACTCATTCACTCACTAATTAATTCATCTATGAATCAGATATTCCAGAGTTTTAATTTTTTGATTTTTTAAATTTTTATTTATTTTTGAGAGAGAGAGAGAGAGAGAGAGAGAGAGAGAGAGCGCGCAATGGGGGAGGAATGGAGAGGGAGGGAGACACAGAATTCGAAGCAGGCTTCAGGCTCTGAGCTGTCAGCACAGAGCCCAGCGCAGGGTTCGAACTCACCAAATGTGAGATCATTACCTGAGCCAAAGTCTGACACTTAAGCAATGGAGTCCTAGGCACCCCTAGAGTATTCATATTTTTTAAGAACAGAAGATGCATCTGGTATATAACTTTTGATTTCCAGAAACTCCTACTCCAGTGCTAAGTATAGACATTAGTTGTATAATTTCTGGTCAAGTTACTTAATACCCTTTGTCTCAGTTTCCAGTCTTATCAAATGGAAATCCAACAACATATTGTATTTGTGGTACAGATTAAATAAGTTCTGTAGGTAAAGTGAAGCCACAGAATACGTACTGTAACTGTTAGTGTTATATTAACTGACCAATAAAACCATGCCAACCTGCCTGATCACATACTTCATGACCAGAGAGAAAAAGATTTAACAGAAGTGAGTTAAGAAAAATTTTCTGTTTTCTGAAGCTCATAAAGGAGATTTTTTTTTTCCTCTTCTGATCAGAAAATAATTCCAAATGTAAAAAGAAAACCATATAGAGCATGGTGATGTATTTAAGCTCAATTATGAGGAATGAATGAATGAATGAATGAAAGTTTACTCTCTTGTTCAATACAGGAAGTTATAGTGTAGTCTAAAACATTAATAAAATAGGCAATAGATGAGTAAGGAGTGATAAGTGCTCAGAAGAAAAATAGAGAGAGTAGTAAGGTATATGAAACATTGGGGCAGGGGTATTAAATTTTAGATAAGATATACAAGGATGACTTAGGAGAAAAACAATATTTTAAGAGACCTGGAAGATGTTGGGAAGGAACTAGATTGATTTGGGGAGAAAGAACATTTAGGCAGCTGGAACAGAGAACATGGGAGCCTTGAAGTAGGATCTTGGCAACGATCTCTCTTACAGCAAAAATCAATAAGTGTTAATATCTATTTTCCTACAGCAATGTTTTGAATTTAACTCAGTGGTCTCCAAAGTTTTATCGATCATACCCAGTGATCACAGGTAGATCATTTATCCCAAACTATTTGTATTACATATTTTCTTTACTTGTTTAAAAGTTATATACATGTACTATTATACCAATATGGTATGTATGATATAAAATAAAAGCAAAACAAAACTGAAATAATAAGGGTGAGAAAATAAATATATAAATGGAGATCCAGATATTGTCTTCTAAACTCAGAAATATCTGGGTGCCTGGGTGGATCCGTTGGTTAAGCGTCTGACTCAGCTCAGGTCATGATCTCACCATTCATGAGTTCAAGCACCACGTCCGACTCTGTGCTGACAGCTTGGAGCCTGGAGCCTGCTTCCGATTCTGTGTCTCCCTCTCTCTCTGCCCCTCCCCTGCTCACAGTCTGTCTCTATCTCTGTCTCTGTCTCTCAAAAATAAACATTTTTTTTTAAAGAACTATCTCCTTATACACTCTTTTTTTTTTTTAATTTTTTTTTCAACGTTTTTTATTTTTTTATTTTTGGGACAGAGAGAGACAGAGCATGAACGGGGGAGGGTCAGAGAGAGAGGGAGACACAGAATCTGAAACAGGCTCCAGGCTCCGAGCCATCAGCCCAGAGCCCGACGCGGGGCTCGAACTCACGGACCGCGAGATCGTGACCTGAGCACAAGTCGGCCGCTCAACCGACTGCGCCACCCAGGCGCCCCTCTCCTTATACACTCTTAAATGCCAAATTGTAACGCAGTGGATGTAGTTACAATGTGTCACCACCTTTATCTTTTTCTAAACTTTTATTTTTAAAACTGTCATTGCACATGTTTCTTTAATGTTTTTGAGATGAATTGTCAGAAGTGGAGTGATTTAAAAATGTTACCATCGACTCCCCAGGATAAAATTTGATTTTGTTCCTTTACCCATCCTCCTCTGAAATATCAAACACAACCCTATATAAAGAGTGAGTCTTACCTTCAAATCGGAATTTCTGAATTAGACTATTTAACACATCAAACATTCCTTTTGCTGACTGAAAGGCCATGTGCCTGAGAGAACTAGGTGAATTTTACAGAAGGGTCTTCTTGCTTTTTCTTTACGATCAAGAGCAATCAGATTAGATTAAGAATTGATATTTCTCTAGCAAGATTGCTTGATGGCATGTATTTTGACCTCTCATGTTTCTAGTAGGAAGATAAAATATGAAGGAGTCAAATTTTGCCCAATACCACCTTTTGAGTCAGGAATAAATCCAAATCTGTGGGTACCCAGTCTATATTTTGACCCTTTTCCAAATTGGTAGTTTTATAAAAGACATTATCTTCAGAAAGCCAGTAGGATTTAAAGAAGTAACTTTATGGAATAATGACTGCCCTGAAAAGAAATGACCTCTCTTTTTTAAATATTTATTTACTTTTGAGAGACAGAGAGAGAGATAATGGAAGAGAAGCAGAGAGAAAGGGAGACAGAGAGTCTGAAGCAGGCTCTGCACTGAGAGTACAGATGTGGGACTTGAACTCACAGACCATGAGAATCTGAGCCGAAATCAAGAGTCAGACGCTCAACTGACGCCACCCAGGCACCCCAGTGGTTTCTGTTTTTAAATATTTGCAAAATGTTGTCAGAGAAAAGCACAAGAGGCCCCAGAGGAGAGCCTCCTAAAGACCTTCCCAGTGAGGACAAGTGTTTCAAGGAGGATTTCCTTGGAGACCCTCTTGTCGCCCACATTATAACGGAGCCACAACTATAAACTCACTCCCCCAAGTAATCTAATCTTATTTAATCAGATTGGGGGGAATTCACCAAAAAAGTGAAACATGAATGATTTTGTGTTCTCAAAAGTTGCATAAAAATGTCAGAACCACCTTTCCCTTTCATAATTGACAGAAAGGAGGCTAACAATGTCTGATTGCTACCCTACAGCTGACTACATTACAACTACAAATTCCTTTAACCATCAAACCAAAATTGAGAGGAAAAATGTATTATTCACACTTAGAGATGAGAAAACTGAAGCCGAAAAGTTAAGTACATTGTACTCAGAGTCACTTAACGACTTTGTTTCTCATGGTTTCATATCCACCCCGCAAATATTCAAATAGATATGCCCACCCTTCTTTTCCTTAACTGTATTTGCTGCTTTTTAATTTGACACTTTTACTTAAAATTCTTTATTCTTCCTGATAATAATTTTTAGAAACTGGCTGCAAAATAAAGTTTCCACGTCTTTCAAATGACGTATGTCTCCCAAACTTAACGGGTCACTACCAAACGTGATTTGCTAGAGAAACAACTCAAAAACAAAAGACGAAGATAGCATTTTGCTACCTAAATCATATTTTGGAGTCTATCTTACTTTCACTAGTATCTAGTAAGAGAGCTCGTTAGAGAAGCCCAGTTGACATAATGAGATATAATTATCCTTCCCAATTGTTCATTTAAAATTGTAATTGCAACTCAAATTACTGTACAATTTAAAAAGAAGCATAACACATAATTGTCATCTTTCAACATGTATATATTATAAAGTAGCAATGTTTTTCTTATGTGTATTTTTTGCCCTAAAATTCTCTTGTCATCCAAATAACACTTTTTTTGTATGTGTATGTTTTATGCTTTTGATAACATATGGCCTGCATTCAGCTTGATAGCCACTCTCCAAAAAGCCACCATAAATGTCTGTGCAAACAAAATCAACATATTCTGGTGCTTTAACATGCTAGTTTACAGATACAGTTTATTCAGCATATATTGGTTGCTTGGGCCAGACAGATAAATTATTTACCTATAAGATTCCTTTTCTTATCCTATATTTGGGAGAGGTTTTAAACCTAGGATGTATGTTTTCAAGTAACGGATTCTGGAATTGCTTGTCAGGAATTTCACGCATTGGCAAGGTCTACAAAAAGATGATGGGGTTAGAAGCTTCAAAATACAATAGTGAATAATGTATTGAGTTCAGAGAAAACAAAGGGCTTTCCAACGAATGGCCCACATAGTCAATAAGGTAACTGCATGAGTTGGCTAGAACTGCTGTGACAAAGTGTTACACAGTGAGTGACTTAAACCATGGAAATTCATTGTCTCACAGTTCTGGGGGCTGGAAGTCCAAGATTAAGATGTTGACAAGGCTGGTTCCTTATGAGATCTCTGAAGAACAATCTACATGCCTCTCTTGTAGTTTCTGGTGCTTTTCTGGTAATCTTTGGTATACAGAAGTATCACTCTGATCTCTGTCTTTGTCTTCACATGGTGTTTTCCCTATGTGTGTGTCTCTGTCTCCAAATATCCCCTCTAATAAGGACCCCAGTCACATTGGATTAAGAGCCCAACCATGGCTCATATTGGGTTAAATCTTCATCTTAATTAGCTACAATTTCAATGACCCAATTTCCAAATAAGGGCACATGCTGAAGAACTGGAAGTTAGGACTTCAACAATGAATTGTGGGGGGAACACATATTCAATCTGTAAGATTAACTTACTGCTTTAGTGAATGGATAGCACTCTCAGGAATACAATATAACAAGGGGAACGTCTTTGTTTTCAAGGTTATATTGAGTCCAAAAAGAACATAATTTGATATTTAATTCACTAGTTTTGAACTTTTCTTCTCTTTTAATGGACACCGTCATGGCTATAAGTCTCCCTCAAAATACTGCTTTGGCTGTGTTTCACAAATTTTATTCTAACGTATTTCCTTTAGTTTTCCATTATAAACATTTTCTAAGTTTCTTTTTTAAATGGCACCTCAGCTATTTAGAAGAATGTGGTATTGTTATTATTGGTTATCAGAGATCATAATCCATAAGATAGATTTTGGAATTTGTTGATAGTTGCTTTCTGAAAAATACGTCTAATCACATTTTGTTATTGTTTTATGGATGATTAAAATAATGTATGTCCATCAGGTACATACCATTCCTCAGTTGCACCAACTCTCATGCACAATGTTCTACATTTGACAATTAGATCAAAGTTATTAAGTATTTTGTTAAAATCTTCTATTTTACTTTTTTAAAAGATTTTTTCCCAAATGAAATAAATTTCTCCTAGAGTGATCCCCGCCTTTCGAAATGGTCTGAAAGATAGTTTAATTCACCACATGGCAGAAAAGAACCATTTAAAAAACTCAATATTACATATTAATTTTAAGAGAAATGGCTCATATAGAAGTCAGGAGTTGATGGACTTTTTGCCAATTTTATATTTTAAAAAAATTTCAGAAGACATTAGAGAATAATGATTTCAACAGTATATCCTTCACCTCAATTGATAAAGTTTTAGTATCAAAATGTTTTTTTCAGAATAACTTGAAAATTGTAGGCCCTATGATATTTCACCACTGAATCTCGTTAAATGAGCTAAAAAATAGCAATTGTACAATATCACTGAATATACAGTAGGGTTGCCAGATAAAATACATAATACCCAAACTAAATTGAATTTCAGATAAACAACAAATAACTATTTGATATTACTATGTCCCAAATATTGAGTGGTACATCCTTATACTAAAATACTGTTCATTGTTTTATGAAATTCAAGTTTAACTAGATGTCCTGTAGTTTAATTTTCTAAATCAAGGAACCCTATCATACCCTCTGTATTCAGGTTGCCACAGCTCACAATATCTCTTTTTTTTTTTAATTTTTTTTTTTTCTTCAACTTTTTTTTTTTTTTTTTTTAATTTTTTAATTTTTGGGACAGAGAGAGACAGAGCATGAACTGGGGAGGGGCAGAGAGAGAGGGAGACACAGAATCGGAAACAGGCTCCAGGCTCCGAGCCATCGGCCCAGAGCCTGATGCGGGGCTCGAACTCACAGACCGCGAGATCGTGACCTGGCTGAAGTCGGACGCTTAACCAACTGCGCCACCCAGGCGCCCCCTCACAATATCTCTTACAGATGTTTTTATCTTTCTAATTTCCGGATCTAACTAAGGTTCACATATAACATCTGATTGTCATGTCTTTGAGGTTCTTTTAATATATAAATTAATTCTAGAATTCAATTTAGATATTTTGTATTGCTTTTTTTATAATGACTTTTTTAAAGACTTAAGGACAATCGCCTTATAGACTATTCCACAGTCTGAATGTCTATGATTGTTTCTTTTTGATTACATTCAAGTTAAACACTTTTGTAGGACTAATTCATAGGTGATATTTTAAATTTTTTATTGAATCATGTCAGGAGGCACATGATGTTAGTTGGCTCCATTCTTATTGGTCTTGATTTTAATATGTCAGTTAAGGTAAATTTGTTGATTTTTTGTTGTTTATTTGTTTTATCTTTCAATTACTGAAAATTGTATTAAAATTTCCCACTATTATTGTATAATTATCAATTTCTTTTTGTAGAAAGATCATTTGTATTATTTTAACCCATATTTAATATATATATATATATATATATATATATTATAATTATACAAAACTTAATGTATTTGGTAGTTTTTTTTATTTTTCTAAATATTTTTACTCTTACTAATATGGCTATTTCATCATTCCGCTGGCTAGTATATAACAGGCATCTTCTCCAATTGTTAGATTTTCTACCTGGCTCTTTTAGAAAGTTAGTTTCACTATTATAGAATTTTAATGTGAAAGTTACTTTATCTCCCAATTGAATATAATTACTCACCATCTATTGTTTCTTCCACCAGTCTAAATGCTTCCCCACCTCCTTATCTATCTATCTATCTATCTATCTATCTATCTATCTATTATCTATCTATCTATTGATTTTTATTTTGGAGGATCACTCCTTTCTTTCTATTTATTTTAGAATCTTTTTCTCTTCTTCCTCTCTTCCTTCTCTTTCCCTCTTCTTCTTTTGCATCTGTGGATGTATTACATCCATGCCCTTTAAGTGATATACCTTAAGATATTTTTACATTATTTTGACATTTCAGTTTTGTGTGTTGGATGGCCAATCAGATATCTAGTATGCCATACCTATGTAAATGAAAGTTTCTTTTTTTTTCTTTCTTTGATTTTGTACCTAATTTTATTCCTGCTCTTTTTTTATCCTCTTTTTTTCCTTTTTAATAGTTGTGTACCTGTACTATGCTTGTTCGTTTTTTGTTATATTTTCTTGGGTTGAGTTTTGTTCTTTCTGGACTGCTTATTTGAGTGAGTGTTGACAGGGAGGAACAGGGAAGCTTTCTCATCTCATAGGAGAAGAACTATTCCAGGGAATTTCTTTAAGGTACAGGGTTTTAAGAATGTGAAAGGGTCTTCATTTCCTTTTTTTCTTTTTTTTTTTTTTTCCTTTCCAAGAGTTGATTTAGATTCAAGTTAGATAACATATAGTTTAATAGTGGTTTTAGGAGTAGATTTCAGTGGCTCATCACTTACATGGAACACCCAGTACTCACCCCAACAAGTGCCCTCCTTAATGCCCAGCCCATCCCCCCCACCTCCAGCACCCCTCAGTTTGTTCTCTATAATTAAGAGTCTCTTATGGTTTACCTCCCTCTCTGGATCTTGATTTCTTTAAGCTGATAACATTAGTCATTCTCCAGGGCTTCTTACAACTTGCAGGTTATTCTCCAACTTCATTTAAATTCTAAAAATACGAAGATGTGCATTTCCTTATTCATCTTATATTCTCAGTTAGCCCTTTATTCCCTACTGCTTTATGACATCAAAGAACATTCAGGAAGCTTCCAAAGCACACTTCCTCCCTTTATCCCAGTCTTGCTTCAAAACGATATTTGGTGTTGCCCCTGGCTTGTGCGTTGCATTCTCTCAGCATTACCTCAGGGTAGAAAAGACCTTTTTCACTATGTCTGATGGCACATGCAAGGAAACATAGGAGTGGGTGAGAAGAGTCCCTTCTCCTCAGATGTCCAGGTTGTTTGAGTGGGAATATGGAGGGAAGACTTCCTTTAAATTAAGATTTGTAAGAATTCATCTTATTTTGATGAAGCAGAACATTTTGGTAACATGACATGAATAAAATACCTATTATGTATTGAATCTTTTGCATAATTTATTCTACTTAATTCTCAGAATAACTCTTTAAGACCAGTTATATACTCTCTTGGACCACCTCAAATATTTTGGCCATGTGACTGCTTGTTCCATCCCGGTCACTATTTAAGCATCAAACTCTACGAACACTTTCCATGGAGCCACATCAAACTCTATGAACACTTTCCATGGACCCATTGCTGTTGCTATATGCCTCTTCTATGTTGTCAGCAAGGTGTAACAAGCCTCTCTCTGTACTCACACATGGGCAATCCAGAGGTTCACCCGAATTAACACCCTGTGGAGTTAACTTGACCAAGAGGAAATTGGAGTCTATGGATAATTTCTTCTTCTGTGGATAATGTCTTCTATCTCTCTTCAGATGGACTATTCTAAGAAGTGGCATTTCATTACACCTGTTGGAAGATGGCCGCATATACAAGCAATCAGTTGAGTTTAACACCAAGTAAAACATCTTTCCTTACCTTGCTTTGTCTTTAATTCACATCTGTGTCCCTGATACTTCATGCCTCACTGAAATAATTGTTATAAGCTTTGGCCTCAGAGTTTGATTTCAGAGTATTCTAATCTAAGACAGATGAGAACAATGCCCGGGAAATCATGTCACAGTCCAGAAATTAGGGGGAAAAATGTCAAGCTGAGGTTTTATTTCATTTTATTTTTTATTCTAGGACTCTTTCATTTTAAAACTACTCCTCTTTCCACTGTAGCAAAATCTCCATAACGTAGAAAATTCAACTTTTCGAAGTTCTTTAAATTTGATTTTGAGATTTTAAAATGTTATTTGAGCTTCCTTTTTAAAAATGCTTCTTAATGAGCGCATGGAACATAATAAAGAGTCTGAAGTCCTTTGTGTCCTCCTCATGCAGCTGGGCCAGAGCAGTAGCCCCTTAAATCTTCAGGGGAGGAAGAACAATTAGGTTGTCATCATAACCTCTTGGTGTCAAAGGAAAGTTGGATCCCATTGTTAAATGCTGACGTTTGTGCTGTTAAGTGCTGAGCGTTAAGAAGTTCTGTCCTCACTGCCAGAGGCTTCTTAATGCTAAACTCTTGTCAGCCCGCCTAATCATAAGCAGCTTCAATGAAGGGGGAGGGAAACCCCGATGTTTCCAAATTTTAACCATGTCTATTATTTAAAGGAAAAGGATATGGTAATGTCGCTTCTCTAAGAAATGTTCTGCCCAGCAGTGATGGGATGTCCTAGATAATGAGAGTAAGCAATCACTGGGAACTGGATGAGTTATCTTGAAGGAAAAAAAAGAAAAAAGGAAAAAAAAAAAAAAAGACCTGAAGTCATTGTAAAAAACAGTAGATAAAAAAGGCAGGAGGCATACCTTTGGGTCTTCCACTCTTAAATGAAGTCCCTCTCTGCTCTGGTATGAGGTCAGGCCAAAGTCAGGTGGAACTGTCATCAATAGAGAATACTAACTATTTAATTTGATGTGTGTGTCTATGCCATCATACCCAATTAATGACAGCATGGATACACTTTTGAAATAGACGAGCCTCCCAACGGCTAACCAAGCGGTTGGTCCTTCAGCAACTCACCTTTCGATTCGGGGCGAAAGCCACATGCCTGTTGACTCCTCAATTTTCTCGTCTGTAAAACAATGACAGCAGGCCCACACGGTATTCTATGTTCTTGCCTAGTTTTTAAACGCATTTTATAGCATGATGTGCAAAGCGAAGACACGTACCTACAACACAAGAAACCCATCGGTGCACTCTTCAGTAACCCATGGATGTTCTTTCAGTTGACAGTGACAAAAATCCAATTCAACTGGACAAACACAAGAGTGGAATTTTATTAGCTTACATCACTGAGAAGGATGCGGAAGATCCCGCCTCGGGCAAAGGTAGATACGGAAATTCTAAGGGAGGCGGTGTGATGGTCCGTTTTCTCATAGCTCCGCCCTTTCCTCCATGCTGGGCTCTTCCTCACCTGTTGCAGGTTGATATTCCCCACGTGGTAGAGAATGAGGACAAATGCCTTCGAGCTTCACATCTGCCTGATGCCCAACAGAAGAGGTTTTAAGAACTGTGGCTAGAAAAGCACCGGGGTGGACTTGAACTGACCTGAGCTGGGACTCATGACGCTGCCTCAAGCAATAACTTGGGCTGTGTGGTCAGCGTTGCATCAGAGTTTCCCTCGATGCCGGGATAGGAGATTCTCGTCCAAGCTCCCACAGCACCCTGGGATTCTCTCCGTATTGAACCTACCCCACCACATAGTACATTTTCTTCACTGACCCTACCGGACTTTTGAATAAATAAGGGATGTCTTGATGGAAAATGGCAGATGTAAGTACGTTATTTAAAAAGGAAATTATATCGAAAGGATCCCAGGAACTCCAGAATTCTAGAGGTCTGTCTACGCATCTCTTGCCTTGGATGACTTCGTATATCTGCCTCATGCTCACCTTTTCCAGACACGCTGAAATGGATGACCGTTGCTAAGTCCCAAGCCACTTGCCACGTAGCTGTCGCTACGGTAAAGGGCTTGCCTCTCTGTCCTTGGTTCCACTCTGAAAATCCCTAAGCGATCTTTCGGGTATGTGCGGCGGGGTTTGGACCATACAAAAAATACATAGCTGTTGGAGGATCTACACTCTGTATTTAAAATAGTTGGCACATGATATTCAGTATATAAATTAATTCAAAAGGGACATTATCCCACTGACACTATCTCGAGCTTAAACAGTGCGAAAGGTTTCCCATTTCAGTCTCCTCTAATAGTTCCCAGTAGGTGCAAACTTTGGCTCCTCCCTCCTTTGGAGAATCTTTAGGAACCATTGACTTTTCCAGACATCAGTTCCTTGTACTTTCATCTGTACATAAAAGGTATATTTATTGTGGGAACGTGGGCAAAAAGCCCAATTTCAGATTAATTGCGCCAAGCTTTCTTACGGGTTAATACCGTAATTATTAAACATTTTTTTCCTACTGTACTTTTTCTAATATTTTTCCTCCCAGCCAAAAGAGGGTTTAAGAATTTAAAGGCCAAATTGGATGTGGAAACACAACTGTAACTACAGGCCAGCATACTGATCCTTGTCATAATATTCATGAGTGAATTATTAATAATAAGCACTTGCAACATGTTCATCTAAATTTTCTTGGACATAAAATTAAAATACACCAATTACTTTCCATCACATTAAAATACAGTAAATAAGAGACCAAGTTTGTAATAATTATAACGAGCTCCAAATTTTTGCCTTGCACTCAATTTGTCAAATTTTAGTTTTTCTTTTTGTTGAACCTCTGTGCCTCCATCTGTCATTCGTACAATAAGGGTTTAATACGTTTCCGACATAAGTCAAAGAGTTGATATGATAACAACATACATTTTCTTCTGTTTTAATGCATATATAACACAGGGCCTGGTCTCCCATGCTAAAATTGTTCCTCACGCTCAAACGAGGGTATTTTCAAAATTCCTTATAGGAGGTGCAAAGAGGAGACATACGGTTGGATCAAGATTTAGGGAACTTATCCTGAAGCTCTATCTGCATATCAAGCACATTGTTGTAACTTAGCGTGTGACTTACAGATAAAACAAATAGCAAAATATTCTAATCATTTTTCTGTGAGCTCTGCTCATAATTAATGCATTATCTTTTCCTCCCATCAAAGTATAAATTCACCAAGGGAAGTTTCTTGATGGACTAAAGGAAATTTGAGGGACATGGTTAAAGCCCCCAAATCTTCCTTAGGGCCACCATAAGCCCCATATCTCCCCACCCTCTGTATTTGCTCCCCCAAATTTCTGGGATCAATTCCCATCAAAAACTTCTGGAAAGAGTTGCAACATTTCTGATCCTCACTTCTTTCTCACTTCAGAATAATGATGCCTTTTCCAACTATACCATTTTGTTACCTTATCAGTTTCATTAAACATATGACCTTTAAATTAGACCTTGAAGAACAGGTCAGTTTTATCTTGGTAAACAATGGAGAGGACCAAACAGAGAGTGCTATTCAGGAATGTAAAACATGGAATCATGATGTCTCTGACAAGGATTGAGAACAAGGTGGATTGGGATGTGATATGAATTAGTTCACTAACTCAGTATGTATCCATATGGATTCCATGATTAGATACTGGAACCACAACAAGGAATTATACATGATCCTGCTCTCATGATGTTCAGTGAAGGTGCTGTCCCTGGGGATACACATGTAGTAGACATTGAGAGGCAGATTTATCAATTATTGTGAAACATCTTCATTGACAGACAAAGGAGTTTGAACTTGATCTTGCCATTACTGATAACAATTATTTTGTCAATAGTCACAAGCTAAGCACTATTCTGACAACTTTACATATATTCGCTGTTATTAATTATTGGAACAACTTTATCATATAACTTTATGATATCTGTTATCTTCATTTTAATGATGAGGAAACTGAGGAATGGTAAGGTTACTTAACTTGTCTAAGGACTCAGAGCTAATAAAAGGCAGAGGCAGGTTTTGAGCCCAGGTAGGCTGGCCTTGGAATCTATAGCCTTAACCATTTGCAATTACAAATATGAGGCCAAAGCGATTCTTCTTATATATGAAAAAAATAAAGGCTTACAGACATTATGAAATTCACTGGAAGAGAAGTAGTATGTATCAGAGCATAGACTAGAGTCCAGCAGAGAGGTGCAAGGGTTCCATTTTGCTTATGGCTGATTTTCAAATACACCAGCCAGGGCCTGCAGTTAATGTGTTTAAAGGTAGAAATAGATTGTCGTTTCTCTAAATGAGTTCAAACCTGGGCAGAAAGGCATTGCTTGGTGAGGATGGCCCAGGTATTTTCATGTTCTTTTACTAAGCATGGTGTGTGAGGTTGTACAGTCACAAAGATGTCTTACCATGAACTGTCTTACTGGGGCTGGTGGTACCTCCTCTAGGGAAATGGTAAAACGCACACAAGGATAGGGATTGATGGTGACACGGACTCAGGACTCATTTCTCACTAAAAGGCAGCCTAAAGTGATGTCACACATAGAAATTAAATTAATTCAGCCCCATTCCTAGAATTGTTCCAACTGAGCCTGACACATAGGGACAATTGATGCTGACTCAGAGCTATTTCCAGATGGAAAGAGCTTTCAGAATGATCCCATCCCACCCAATTCTTATTTCCATCTACAGGTATCCCTAGACCCCTATAAACCCTACTCCAGGGAAAGAAAACCCTGAAAGGCATGACATCATGGAACAGAAGAGAATTTGGTCTCTTCTGAAAGGAAAAACCATCATGCCAAGAATGTAGAGTTCCTTATTTCCCAAATTACTCCAAGATTAGTTATGAACCTCTCCATGATGTAGTTAGTAATGGAACAGAGAGAAGCTGGGAGGATTCACTAATTGATTTCACCCCACAAGGAAGGACTCACGAGAACAGGGGGGGAAGCATTTCCCTTCTGCCTTCATCCATATTTTCCCCTCTTAGCTTTGTATTTTCCCTGCCCCTGGGGGTGGGGGAGGGGAGAGCAATTTAACTATCCAGTTCTCCCCTCTCCCATGCTGACACTGCCCTTTGGAATACCCTTCATGAGTGCCCGTGAACAGCTCTGACTTCCCCCAACACCCAAACCCGAAAGATTCTAAAAGGGGTTAGAAGAACACATTGGTTAAAATAACTCCAAGGCTGAAAATGTAATCTTTAATTGATTGTCCAGTCCACATTTTTTTCTAACATGGCCCAGCACAGCCTGTTATGAGATGTGTTTTGAGCTTGATTAATAGCGTAATTATTCTCCAATAACAAAATGTCAATAAAGAGACGGCCCAATTTTGAATATAAACACTCTGCTACTATAACGTTACCAGGGAAATATTAAAATAAGGAGGTTGAATTCTTTTGCAAATTAAAGTTGAAATATATGAAATTTCCAGCGAATTAGGAGCCCACACTAATTTTCCTTATGCTTGTGGGGTAAAATTCCAAAGATTATAAAATACTTCCCAATTTTGTTTTTCGTCCATTCAATCTCAGTCGGGAGGATTCTCAACATATTGGTAGAGACAGTGTTCTTTCAGCTTTTGGAGGTTGGATCTTTCTCATCGGAAGGAATGTGTTTCCTCCTATGTGGCTTCAGAATTGTATTTGTTCAATGCGGAGCCTCTGATGTTTCTCACTACTTGAAAAATTCCTAAGAGTTATTATGAAACGTGAGCTTCTCACAGAACTGGCATCTTATCCCCAGGATTGGAAAGCAAAGCAGTTCCTGCTCCTAAAAGACGTATCTCAGACAAAACTATTTCCAAGCCAATCCTTTGTGTTGCCAAAGGCAATGGCAGAAACTTATTACTACCCTGCAGGAAAATGGCTATTTTGGTGGGTGCCTTGCTGGGAGACCAGACAGGTTATGCCCATTTTCTGATAGCTGAGATTTGGAATTTAAGCTCAGTTGGGAAACTCACTCAGGAAGAGGTTAATTTTGGTGCTATTTACTGTATCAATCAAATCTACTTATGGATACTACCTAGAAGTTCAGGATCATATTCCCCTTGATTTCTTATGTCTGCATTGAGTCACGTGATTCAAGCAAAAGGGCTTAAATGAATGTGGGCTCTACAAAGTAACGCGGAATGCACCGCACTCTCTCTGGAGAAGGTGTTTTCAGTCCTGCCATACTAAGGCTCTTTCTCCTTCACTTAGATTTGGAATTTTTAAGACCTAGAAAATCTTACTTTTTACGGCACTACAGAACCAGCCTGACACCAGATAGTGTCGGGAACTGGGAGGGTGAGTGTCTTGATACTTGATATCATGGATACGCCAGCGCTGGTTCTAGCCTTGACATTTCCCTCTGTGGCAGTGAATTCTTAGTGAAATTGGGGGTACCCAATCTAGCTTCCTCCAAAGGGCTGGTGCTAACAGCTAAAAGCTAGAACTTCCCTTGTGCTCTATAATATACTGAAAATTCACTCCCTTGCAGAACACATGTTACCTATATTCCTCAGCCACCGATGCCTCAAAGCTCTGTTGTGATAATCAGTTGTCTCCAACCACATTTTGGCCTCAGCTTCCCCCTTTCATGGGAGCCTCTGAGGGCAGCCTGCATTCGCCATGGTCCCTGTTCTCCCCACACAGAAACTAAGTGAGGTGTTGGAACTTGCATCCTGAGACAGTATACAAATTTGTTGGGGTTTGGGAAGACCCCTGCACATTTGCTGGGGCGTCCTTCTAAAAACCTGTCACAGAACCCTACTCACTGCCACCTGCTCTAAGCTGTGGTAGCCTGCTAAGGTCAAAATACTGCAAATGTCCTAAGGTTCAAAGTGTCCGGCCCAAGCCACACGTTCATGAAGCCAACTCTACAGCTGAAAAATCAAGTGCATTGTGCAATGCTGCTACAAATCACTAAGATATAAAAAAAAAAAAAAAATTAAAGGCAGCGTGGTCTATGCTTAGGAATTCACTACCAAAGCCTATAGCCATCTGTTCAAGCCATGCCAAAAGCCTAAATCATTCCACACATGATTTGTTCTACAAAATTTTACACCTAGCTCATTTCTCAAGGTCCACAGCTCGCCTATCAGACTTACATGAAAAAAGCTAAATAAATAAGACTCCTCTTTGCTGTGACCTGGGTCATGGACTGAGAAATGAATACAAATGGGAACCAACATATTACCTTTATTAATAACAAAGAGTAGATGGGAGGACAAGGCTTGCAGATGTGGACAATTGGACTTATTCGCACTCGGCTTTGAATCAGCCATACTTCCTGATCCAACCATAAATCACTCTACATCCCAGCAAACCCTGTAAATGTTACCGCATGAAGGAATAAGAAAGACTGTTTGAGATAGCTCCTCCTCAAGAGTTTATTCTTACCCAGTGTTTTAGCAAGAGAAAATATTTCCCCAGCTCAAGCATAAAGTGACCTGAAGGCAGGCATCGGAGTGCATCTGCACACGTTGTATACTGCATTATTCCAGTGGGCATATTGAAATCAAATATGTTATGACTGGTGTCCCTAGATTTGTGCAGTGGACAAAGCAGACAACCGCACTCGGTGCACTGGTAAGGAGGCAGAAAGAGGCCAGGGTGTCATGTTACTTGAGCTACCTCAAAAAGGAAGGAAACATCAGCGGTAGGAAAGAAATGTTTCTTGCCAACAAGAGGTACCTAAATAATTCCTGATTACAAAAGTCTCACGCCTGGTTTATTATAAAATCCTACCTTTCCTCCTTCCCAGGTTTCCGTCAAGATCAAAGTAGACTGGCTCCAGGATTCACTTCTACTTAGTTTATTTCCTAATTTATTTGTGACTCATTATTTTTATTACGTTCTTATTATTATGGGGACAGTGACCTTTAGCCGAAACAACTTAATTGGACTATTTGATGGTGCTTCAACAATGTTATTTGTACCTTACTCTTGTCATGGAGGAAATTCAACAGTATGCAAACCCCGCTCCTTTTTATCTGCTTCTTATGCATTTCTGTTGATCTATGTTTTTCTGAAGTTTGTTCACTGATTCTATACCTAACAAATATCGTGGGCACATTTCATTTGCCAGTAATAACTTTCCCCTGGTCTCTGCCTTTCTGGAACTTTAAGCACCATATATATATATTATATATATATATATATCAAATATATATATATATTATATATATTATATAATATATATTATTGTATATAATATTTTATTATATATAATATAATATTTTATTATTTATATTTTATTATATATATTATATATATTATATAATATATATATTTATATATATATATTTATATATATATTATATTATAGATAATATAATATATTATAATAAATATATATTATAATATAATATATTATATATATTATAATATATTATATTGATATATATATATATTTGATATATATATATATTTGATATAGATAGATAGATAGATAGTGAAATCAATATACCAATAAAGCTTAAGGTAATCAATAATTACCTTAAGAGCAGTACCATTTTCTATTTACTCAGTTCTAATTTTATCCGGCACACTAATGTATAATATTGTAACTTATCATTTTAAACAAAGCCTTGCCCAGCTTTCTTTTTTATTAGACCGCTTTAAAGATAAAGAAAAACTGCCTCAGAGAAAAGAAGTTGGCTTGAGTCCATCCAGCTGGCAAGCAGGGGGGACCCACAGCACCTAGCCCTTCTACTCCACAGTGCTGCCTTCACACGGTTGTAGAATGCCAGGGAAGGAAATCCGGGATGTTGTTCAACCGATTGTCACTTTATGGAGGGGAACTTGAGGCCGATTACATGAAGATCGTATATGCGCTTCGCATGTAATATCCGACTTGCGAACTATATGATACAGAAACTTTATATTGAGTACATGAAAGTGTAGAAAGACGGACCTCCATCTGTGATCCCTGGTAGCAGCTAGCAGAGCTTAGCAGAGTTTAGCAGACAGCGCCGAAAGGAAAGGTTCTTACTTACCAGTATTCATGGAAGTTCTTACTAAACTTACTGTGATACTCATTTCACCATATATGTAAGTCAAATAATTATGCAATATACCTTAAGCTTATACAGTGCTCTATGTCAATTACATCTTGTTAAAACTGGGACAATTATACATATATATACATAATTTCTATATATATATATATTTACATACATATATAATTATATATTAATTTATATATATATAAAATTATATATATGTGTGTGTATATATATATATTAATTTCCACTTGTCCATTTATCTATTTGCATCCCTGATCTCCTGGTTGAGCATCAGTAGTCTGTATTAGGTCCACCAGCGAATGAGATAAAGTGCTCAGAATCTAGCTAAGCCCTAGAAGGATGAAGCTACACCATAATTTATGAATTCATCAGGACAGGTGAGCCCATAGATGCATTTTCAAGACACGTGATTTGCACACAGAAGAGCATTTATTCTGCTTTGATGGGGGGTTACAGGGCTGGCCTCTCAGAGAAGGCCGGGAAGGGAGATCTTCGTGTGAGTTGGATTCACCAGCTTTAGTAGGTCCTTTCCAGGTGGGAAGATGAATGGGTGTGGGATTCTAGGATTGAGGAACACACTATGTAAAGGTAAAACACGTAAGAATAAGTAATTTGTTATTGGAGAATAAACTATGAAGGGAGAAGTGGAAGACTATGAAGCTATAGTGATAAGGAGATATTAACTTATGATACCCCCCATGTAGAAGATAATTAGGAGTCTTTGGGTGCCCAGGTGGCTCAGTTGGTTAAGCGTCCAACTTCGGCTCAGATCATGATCTCACGGTTCGTGAGTTCAAGCCCCACATCGGACCTGTGCTGACAGCTCAGAGCCTGGAGCCTGCTTCGGATTCTGTGCCTCCCTCTCCCTCCACCCCTCTCCTGCTCACACTCTGTCTCTTTCTAAACACTAAATAAATATTAAAAAAAATTTTAAAAAAAGAAGGTAATTAGGAGTCTTACAGGTTTTAAGCAGGAAAAATTCATGATAGTACGTGCTTTGTTGTTTGTTGCTTCTGTGTTCACTATTTCTGACAATATAAATTGTAATGCCTGAAGCAAAATTAAAATTAAAATAAAGATGACACTTTATTGAGTACTTACTAAGTCCTGTGACCTGTTCCCAGGACTTTGCATGTGCTGTCTCATTTATGTTTTATATATTTTTTTAAAGTTTATTTTGAGAGAGAGGGAAAGAGAGAGAGAGAGCACAAGTGGGGGAGGGACAGAGAGAGGGGGAGAGAGAGAGAATCCCAAGCAAGCTCCACACTGTCAGCACAGAGTGCAACGCAGGGCTCGAACCCACAAACTGTGATATCATGACCTGAGCCAAAATCAAGAGTCAGCGGCTTAACCGAATGAGCCATCCAGGTGCCCCTTTGCTGTCTTTTTTAACTTCTTAAGCAACTCTATGACAGAGAGGTTAGTGTCATTCACATAACACACAGGAGTTACCGAGGTCCCTGAGAAGTCAAGGACCTCTGAGTTTGCATAGTTAACAAATGGTAGGGACAGGCGCCTGGGTGACTCAGTCCTTTGAGCGTCTGACTCTTGATTCCCATTCAGGTCATGATCTTGTGTTTTGTGAGCTCGAGCCTTCCTTTGGCCTCGACAATGGCAATGCAGAGTCTGCTTCAGATTCTGTCTCCCTTTCTGTCTGTCTGTCTCTCTCTCTCTCAAAAATAAATAACATTAAAAAAAAAAAAAAACTGGTAGGGTTAAGGTTCAAACTGAAGGCTTCCCTCTCCAAAGCCTAGACTCTCAACCACCGCTCTTCACCTTTGTTTATAAATTCTGGGTTCCCTTACCATGGCTGAAAGCAAAAAGCTTTACATCAAGGGTGGTGGGGGAAGAAAGACATTTGCAATAGGAGGGGTCACCTGGGCAAGAAGCAGTTGCAGAGTTGAAATTGAGCTGGGTCCCATGTGAAGGAGCTTTAAGGGAATGGACTGATTCAAGTCAGAGAGGTCCCTGAACCAGGACCCAAGAACTGAGAGGGGAAACGTTGATCAGACACCAAACCTCAGGGACAAGTAAGCATCCATTTGGATCCAAATCTGGAGAAAACTGAGACACCAAGGGAGAAAAGTGCTGGGTTCAATCCTGGGTAGGAAGATAAACACCAAGGTCTAGTTCAAGAGATAACCTGCTCAAGGCTCAAGATAGGGTGAGATCAGACATGTGCAAAAAAGACCTGGATGTTGAGTACGTTAGTTGAGATAGTGTGTGCCTATCGTAAGAATTTATAATAATAATAATAATAACAACAATAATAATGTTGCTTATAATTATATGGAGCTAATAGATTGTAATGATGGCATAGACTCTGGAGAGAGATTGCCTGGGTTCACTTCTCTGCTTTGCAGTTACTAGTACTATAATCTTATACTAGCTACCTGACCAATTTCTGTCTCAGTTTCCTGATCTGTAAAATGGGGTTAATGATGATACTTACATAATTGTTCTGAGGATTAAGTAAGGTAATATATGTAAAGCACTTATTATAGTGACTGGAACAAGCCGTAATGCTTACTATCATTATTCTTAAAATGATATTAACATAAGAAAACTGAGGCACAGAGAGCTGTGTGACTTTTCCAAGATTAAGCAGTTAATCAATAGTAGAGGTAGGATTTGAACCAAGGAATTATGGCTTTGTAATCTGTGTGTTCAATCACTAGTTAATGCTGCCTTTTTCTATACGATATGACTTCGTCTTTCTTGTTTTACAAAATATGACGATCTCAATTATAGTATCAAATAATGTTGTAATGGCTGAGTCTTATTGTTTTTCCAGTCATCTATCCCATAGTTTTGATAAGATTTCTTATTTTAACTAATGACTATCTTTCTATATGTGTATGTATATATATATATATGTATGCATATGTATATGTATATATGTAATATATGGTATACCATATATTATATATATTTACTATATATTCTATCTATCCATTTATATATATATAATACATATACTATTTGTATATCTATCTATCTATCTATCTATCCATCCATCTATGTACCTAGATATCTAGATAGGTGGATAGATAGATAGATAGATAGATAGATAGATGGATAGATAGAATGTATATATAGTAAAATGTTTCACCCATGTGATTGCTCATTGCATTTGAAATGCCATCTATCTCTGGTGATAAGTTGCACTAACTTTGTTATAAATTTGAAATCATGGAAAAGAAACGTAGACCAATGCAGCTGTTCACTTCCTGGAGCGACTTGTCTCCATCTGTTGTGATCAACCCGTTCTAACGCCCCCAGAATCTCTGCCAATAAATTCATGTCCTTTTGCAAAGGTGGCTTCAGCCCTGGGTTCTGCCATGCAGCTTTCCTCATTACAGGTGAGACTAGTGACGCGTCACAAAGCAGAGAATGATGAAACAACTTGGCCAGTGGGTCATTTTTAACAGTGTAGAACTCTTTCTTCTCTTGCTGGGAGGTGAGTGGTTCCTCTTCACCAGTCGCTGGCCACCCTTTAATATCTGATTCTTGGCGTAGAGCTCCAGATTCGTCCAGACACTCCTGCTCCCATTCTGTCCCCCAGACAGAGAGAGAGAGATTTTGGAATGTCTCATGACCTCTCTCTTATGCTCTGAATTTTTGCACGTATTATTCAGTCTACTTGGAACACCGTTCTTCTCCTAATGTGCCTACCTTGATAGTCTCGGATCTGTAGGCAAACCTTTACGGTCACTTCCCCTCTGGGTTGGTTTGCTACGGATGCTGCAACAAAGTGCCACAGACCGGGCAGTTTCAGTAACAGGACTTTATTGTCTCACACTCCTGGAGGCTTGAGGTCCAAAATTAAGGTGCCAGCGGCGTTGGCCTCTTCTGAAGCCTCTCTTCTTGGCTTGTACATGGCCTTCTGTGTCTTCATGTGTTCCTTTCTTTGTGTATGTCTGTGTTGAAACACCCTCTTCCTTAGTGACATCTGTCACACTGGGTTAGGGCTCCACCTTCACGGCCTCATTTTAATGCAATTACTTCCTTAAAGACGCTGGTTTCAAATACAGTCACCTTCTGAGGTGTAGGGCGTGAGGATTTCAACATATGGATTCAGCCCATAACGCTCTCCAATGCTAGTCAAGTCCCTTCTGCTCTGACGCCTGGCAAGCAAAAAGAGCTGGCATCATCAGGGTTCAGTTTACCCGTTACCCGTGTTGTGACTCTCTGTTCACTTGTCATCCAAAGACAGCGATTTCTCTAATCGTGGCCTCGGTTATGAAGCACACTTCCTGACAGTGTAGGTGACTAATAATACATGTTGAACTGCTGAACAATCCAGGGGAAAAGAAGAAAGTTAATTTCAATATAAATTGATCTGTCTTCCATGTACTACTTAACCACCATTATTTAATTAGGAGATTTGATATCAATCAGTTGTTCTATACCTGGAAAATGATTTTTTTTTCCCACCAACTTTCAAGATGACAGTCAGCTTCTATTCTTGCTGAAGTGTCACTTCCCTCTTCCTTTTGTGAATGATTTTCCAGCGAGCCATGGTCTACCGTGGCAAAGTTAGGGGCGTGGGGGGTGCAGGGAGGTAAACTAGAAAAAGAATAAAAATCTGGTTTATGGAAAGCGCAGTCTGGTCCCTGATCAAATGCAGCTTTAGGAAAAGGCGCCATCGAGTTAGGGGATTTCTACACCTCTGTATTGAACAACGTATTTATCCGATGTCATCAATCACTAGGAGTCCTTCCGAGGAGATGGAAGGAACTAAGAAACAAACAATGGACAGGTAGGGCAGGAGGTCTGGGAGGAGAGTAGGGGTGGGCCGGGAGAGACAGAGAGGATGCGTGATGGATGAGATCTCCGCTCCAGCTGTAAATCTCCCGCGCAGCCGCCGCTGCCCTACCGGCACAGGTGTTTAATGAACTGCTGTGGGATCAATAGCCTATGACAGACAACTTTGAAAAATGTCCCTTGATTCACTCCAGTGTCTTAATTCCTCATTAGTTCCGATGATGTAAGCCCTTTGTGATGAGCTTGGTTGTTAAATGCCCACTCACGAGCGTTGATAAAGTGTTGGGACACTTCACCCTCTTGGACCTCTGCCCTCCACGTGGGGTTAGCAAGTCACTGGGGCTGAGTAACTATGAGAAATTACCTTTGCAACTGCCCCACTGGTACCTTCCCCAGACTCAGAGAGGGTATTTTTTAGCACCTCTGTCCCCCAAACGCTGTATGACCCATACATAGATATACACACACATAAGTATTGGTTCATTTATTATAAATGTATTGTGCGGCTAAGATGTATCCAACATTGAACTCATTGTTTTCCTTTTATTATTATTATTATTATTATTATTATTATTATTTTTGTTCTCAAGTTAGCTAACATACAGGGTAGTTTTGGCTTCAGAAGTAGAACCCAATGATTCATCTCTTACATACGAAACCCAGTCCTTATCCGGAAAAAGTGTCCTCCTTACTCCCTTCACCCATTTAGCCCATCCCCCCCACCCACCTCCCCTCCAGCAACCCTCAGTTTGTTCTCTGTATTTAAGAGTCTCTTATGGTTTGCCTCACTCTCTGTTTTTATCTTATTTTTCCTTCCCTTCCCCTATGTTCATCTGTTAAGTTTTTCAAATTCTACATATGAGTGAAAGCATATGCTATCGGTCTTCCTCTGACGGACTTATTTCGCTGAATTTTTTTCAAACGCAAAGATGAAAAATTAAGATCTGAATCAGTCCAAATGTGAGAAGCATATATGCGACCAAGCATGCGAAGCCCGTTTATGGTCCTGCTTGAGAAGGCATCCAAAATACTAGCTTCATTCTTTCTTCACTGTTCTTTTGAACCCACTCTCTGGGACGATGCTTTCTCTATTTCTGTTTGAAAGTTTAGGAAGATTCCACAGCTTTGCTAAACGCTCTTCGATAGCATCCCGTCTTTCCACCCTTTTTGGCATTCAAAATCCACTCTGGTTTAGTAATTAAATAACCCCAGTTTAGGCTAATGCAATATTAAACGTTCAGAGCTCTTAGCCATTGGAGAGCCCTGAGTCTGATTCAGCCTTGGATGTCTTAGTGGGCAGTGGGTCAAAGCTGGCTTCTCCTCTTTTTCTCGTCCACCTCATACCATTCAACTGCTGTGCCTGATAATTTCCTTTTTTTAAAAAAATTCTTTCTTTATTTGAGAGAGAGAGAACAAGCAAGTGGGGGAGGGACAGAGAGAGAGGGAGAGAGAGAGTCCTGAGCAGGCTCTACACTCTCAACACAGAGCCTGATGCAGGGCTTGAACCCACCAACCGTGAGATCATGACCTGAGCCTAAATCAAGAGGTAGCTGCTCAACCAACTGAGCCATCCAGGTGCTCCTGTGCATGATAATTTCAGAGGGAGAGATAATTTGCAGTAAATGGCTGGCAGGGGCATCAGCCAGCATCACTGCCCGTGAGGTGTCAAATGTCCTTTGGATGGCTCCTTCGCTCATTGAGTACTTTTGTAGGTCTCTCAGGGATCCTCTGCCTGGGACCTCAAGTGTAGTTTCTGGGATCTGGGCAATACTTTTCTTCTCATGAGCTCCTTATTCCAACAGTGCATGAAGGAAATGTATCTTTTTTTTTCCCCCTCCAGGATTTTATTTAAATTCAATTTAGTCAACATATCGTGCAGCATTGGTTTCAGGGTAGAATTTAATGATTCATCACTGACATACAACATCCAGTGCTCATCACAACAAGTGCCTTCGTTAATCCCCATCACCCATTTAGCCCACCCCCCACCTCCTTCCATCAAACCTCTGTTTGTTCCCTGTAGTTAAAAGTGTCGTCGGATTTTCCTCTCTCTCTCTTTTTGTCTTATTTTATTTTTCCTTCCCTTCTCCTATGTTCATCTGGTTTGTTGCTTAACCTTTGCATATGAGTGAAATCATATGACATTTGTCTTTCTCCTACTGACTTATTTCACTTAGCATAATCCCCTGGAGTTTCATCCACATCGTTGCAAATGGCAAGATTTCATTCTTTGCCATGGACGAGGAATATTCCGTTGTGTGTATATACCACATCTTCGTTATGAATTTGTCCAGTAGATGGACATTGGGTTCTTTCCATAATTTGGCTACTGTTAAGAGCACTGCTATAAACATGGGGGTGCATGTGGCCCTCCAAATCAGTATTTTTGTATGGAGGAAGTATATCTTGGTTGCAATTCTCCTTTTTGCCCTGACCTCGGATAGGGGAAGCTTCTGGGCTTTCTGTCACATTTAGACATTTCTTAGCCAGAACCAAACAGCAGTCTATCTTCTGCTAAATCCAGAAAGCCTTTGTCAAACCCTCTGAGAGTTTTCCTCATAACCACCACGTCCTTTGTTTGAGGTCATTAATGGGCATAGAGACTACCAATGATGTTCCTTGGAACAGTCCTCTCTTTGATATCGTTTCTAACTCAAGTATCTCCCTGACAGGGCAGACTTTCTGTTTTGAACAGGTGCTGATGAAAACTGATGCCATGATTCTAGATTCTGTGATCTAGAGATCAGATACATTTCCTGACGTTTCCAGCTTTATTTCTCCTCCACTATCCACATGCATCTGGCGCTAGGCTTCGAAGGACGTGTTTATGTCACTGTATGACTCCTGGTGCTTCCTTTGTGAGTCATAATGCACACCAGACTTATTCTTGAAAGACCTTCCTCTATCGAAGTAGTTGATAAAAATTCCACCTGGAAACCACTATGCATTTCATAAATATAATCTGCTAAGATCAAATGCAACAAATCCTTACTTTATATACCCATTGTTGTATCCCAAAATACCTGTGACCACAACAATGCAATTCAACACCAGGGCAGTTACAGCTATAGAGGAAGGAACTTGTGGTTGAAATATCTTACTTTTGCAAGTTTACCAAAATATACGAGCTTAGGAGCTCTTTGCTAGCATCCTTCCCAGAGCCTTAGTAGGGATCCGTTCCAAGGAACACTCCTGAAGCTTGAGATTCCTTAGTTCAACAGTTAATCTACCTCTGCGCCCAATAAGCAGCCACAGTTGGATATCGCAGAGTACATCAAACTTAAATTCTGTGGCAGATGCTCTGTTGTCCTGCCCAGATGACCCCTTCAGGATCAAGACACTCACCCCCCAGCACCTGATGACTTTCAGAAGAATCCCTCTCTGGGAATGGTTTTGAACTGAAGAGGGTCCTCTTGGGAGATCCTTCTTCACTCCTCTAATATAAACTGATCTTTCAGATATCAGGTTAAAAACTACTAAATCAGAAAGCCCATTTCAAAACCCTCCAGCCTAGGTTATATCCTCTATTTATCAATGGTTATGGTTTATTGACCAGCACCATCATTTAAAATCCCATATGATACCCCCCCCACACACACACACACTTAGAGTTAGAAGCGTGATGCCTGCTACCTACTTACTCTGCACATGGGGGAGAAAAACACGTGCTTGTTCATCACTGTGTCTCCAGGACATAGTACTTGGCTTAGTACATATAGAAGTTTAGCGATATTTGCTAATTTAGTAAATATTTGTTACACTGATGGAATCACAGAATTGTTGCTGTGGTTTCAGCCAGAAACTGTCTACTTTGTTAGTCATTCGTCAGGTGGAGGTCTTCATTTCCTACCATCCCACACAATTTGATCAAAACGCTTTTCATGATTTTTGCAGCAAACCCTCTTAGAAATGATCAGAAAAACACAAGTGAACAAAATAAGCAACACAAGAACACCTAAGTAAAAAAAAAAACATCTCCCATTGTCTCTGATAGCACCGTCCAACGTAAATACGACGGGTATCACAAATGCAAGCTACATGCGTGCTTCTTGCTTTCAGGAAACCCGAATATTCTCCTGTGTGTATTAAAGAACAGTTCTCAGACAGTCTGGTTCGAAACATAGATCAAACTTTGATTAGAATTTTTTGCATGAGAGATTTTTTTGAATGTTTTATTTATTTTTGAGAGAGTGAAAATATGCATGGGTGCATGTGACTCAGGGAGGGGCAGAGAGAGAGGGGGACAGAGGATCCGAAGAGGGCTCTGTTCTGCCAGTGAAAAGCCCCATGCAGGAGTCCAACTCACAGACTGTGAGATCATGGCCTGAGCTCACGTTGGACACTTAACCGAGTGAGTCACACGGGCACCCGCACCTGGAGAGAAAAATCTGTAGCTCAGGTCATGATCTCTTATTCCTGAGATCCAGTACTGCACTGGGCTCTGTGATGACAGCTTGGACCCTGCTTGGGTTTCTCTCTCTTTTCCCCTCCCCTGTGCATGTGGACACAGCAGTCTCCAGGATCTCTCACTCTCTCTTTCATTCTTTCTCTGTGTCTCTCTCTCTCTGTCTCTCTCTCTCAGAATAAATAAAAGTTTAAAAAAGATCCCTTAATGGGCCAACTCAAGGGTTACTCTTAGTAGGTATCTTACAGGGCAAGAGAAAGAATGGGCAGCCTTGTTGGATTATCTATTAAATACAGACAATCATGTTAGATACAGAAAGAAAAGAAAATCTCCTTAAAGGTCATTGGATTCTTGACTGACAATTAGCTGACAGTCAACTGGGTAGGTAAAGTTCCCAGAATAAGACTTAATCCTGTTAAAGTTCAAGGGAAAATCACTTAACATTTGTCAGGAATACTAATTTCTCCCGAGGAGGAAGTTTCTGTGAACAACACCGCTCAAAAATGTTATTTGTCTTCACCAGGAATGACGCTCCTTCCTCTTCTAGAGAAATGGTGTCACGACCAGCTTCTGTAGGCTGTTTCCGTTCCTGATCCAGTTTGGGACAATTCTTATTTTTGTTTTTTACTTTGTATTTTTACTTGTTTATTTGTTTGTTAATTAATTATTTATTTTACATTTTGGAGTTCTTTATCACAAACTTGAAATGGAATCAAGTACAAGTGAGATTTCCAGCCTCAAACAAGCTGTAGGAACACAAAAATACATTGCAGGATGCTGGTTAAATGTAGTTTTGATATAATTATACACATATAAATATTTGAGAAAGGGGAAGTTCTTTGCCATCAAATGTACGATCTTTCCAAACGTAAACATTACAATAACAACACAACGGGGTCATTCTCTTACAAACAAAACTTTCTGTGTTAGGAGTTGGTTGTTCTGCTATCCCAGGCAATGTATCTGGAAAGGATGTCAAGCACGGTGAGATCATGACCTGAGATGAAATGAAGGGTTGGAAGCTTAACCGACTGAGCCACCCAGGCGCCCCCAAAATGAAACATATTCTTTACATAAGATCCCATTGTGCTTCTTGGTATTTATCAAGACAATTCTTAGTTTTAGTTTTTTTGCAAATAGTTCTACTGAAAAATCTCACAGGGTAAATAAACATGAAATGTGTGTAGAAGGTAGGTGGACCGACAGTCCCAAATAGCATGCTTAGAATTTTGGAATTTAGGAGCCCCTGGGTTAAGCCCCTGGTTAAGCATTCAACTTCAGCTCAGGTCATGGTCTCAAGGCTCGTGGGTTCAAGCCCCGCATTGGGCTCTGGGCTGTCAGCACAGCATTTGCTAAGAATTCTCTGATTGCTTTCTATTTAATTACACACTCTGGTCTATTTTCTCTAAGACATCTCAAAACCACACCTCCCACTTAAAAAAAAGGATATTTTATAATTTAATGAATCATTCAAGAGAGTTGCATCTGCAGAGGAGAGTTGTTATCTGTTATCTGCAGAATAGTCCGGTTGAAAATTTTTTCCTTGGCTATTATGGACCCTGTGTGAGATGATAGGATTTAGACTGGCAGGTTCATCCAAATGCTCACATTCTGCTTTTGTGTTCACAGTGTGTAGCCACTTAATACTGTGGAGTGAGTCCTCATTGCCTCCAAATGGAGGATCCTGGGACCAAGGAGCTCCTTGGGGCTGTAACCTCTGCTCAGGCACATGCTCAGGTCAAATGTACATCATTAGCATTTCATCACCTTCTCTTTGCAGTTGAGTTTGCTAGGAGTCAAAAATAAATATTGTTTGCAAAGCCTTGCATACATTTTGAGTTACTAGTCTTCTTTGTTTCTCTTAAAATTAGAAGGAAGAAGAAGAAGAAGAAGAAGAAGAAGAAGAAGAAAGAAAGAAAGAAAAAGGAGAAGAAGAAGAAGAAAAAGAAGAAGAAGAAGAAGAAGAAGAAGAAGGAGGGAGGAGGAGTGGGGGGAGGAGGAAGAAGGGGGAGGAGGAGGGGGGAGGAGAGGAAGACAAGGACTTCCAATGAGATCTTCTTTCAACCAATCAATCCACAACATATCTGTGCAAATGGACACATGCCTCAAACGCCCCTCCCTTCTTTGGTATTTTATCATCACCTACAACAACGTAAAATTTTATTTATTTTTTATTTTTTTAATTTTTTTAAATGCTTATTTATTTTTGAAGGAGAGAGAGACAGAGTGTGAGTGGGGGAGGGGCAGAGAGAGGGAGACATAGAATCCGAAGCAGGCTCCAGGCTCAGAGCTGTCAGCACAGAGCCCGACATGGGGCTCGAACTCACAAACCGCGAGATCCTGACCTGAGCCGAAGTCGGTCGCTCAACCGACTGAGCCCCCCAGGCGCCCCACAGTGTAAAATTTTAAAAGTGTAACACAGATGCTTTACTTCAAGTTGAGATGTTTTGTTGGAATTTATCAGACAAGGCTAAGGAAGTTTCTGTATTGGAACGAAAGAATGACGTGTGGAATATGACTGTCCCTGAAACTCTTGGCATTTCTGCTTGAAGATGGAAATGGGCCGCAAAGTTTTTGTTTGTTTCTTTTGTGATTTTAGAGTCTTTACCATTTGTCGAATTAACAAACCATTTCATAAGTTAGAATATTCTAAACATTTATTAGTAAAGAAGAGGACAGAAGGGAAGGGAAAGAGAATTAACATGCGTTATACTGCATTTTGTCCAGATACTGTACTAAGCACTTTACACGCTTGAACATTTAATTTTTACAAAAACCTCATGATGTGGGAGTTATGTGCCCACTTCACAGATAAGGTAAATAAAGTCTGAAACTCACAGTCCCATGGAAGTGGTATAGGGATCTTAAACCACATTTTACAAAGATGAGGAATTATTGTGTCCCATTGGTGTCAAATAAGGACCTTCGAGGAGAGGAATAAAAATAAGAAAGAAGGGCGAACATGCTGGCAATATTTATCTATTATTTGGTGTAGCCAAATTATATAATTAAGAAGAGATTTTATATGCATTTGCTCTAAGCACGTTATGAACCCTGCATTTGGCCCTGACATGAGACACAGGTTAGAAGCCACAGAGAACAATAAAGCCTCATTATGTTATAGTCACACTGAGTCATTGATTCCAAGCAGTGTCCCAGCTTCTCTGCAAGCCATCTTCATTAGTCTTGGTTCCAAATGCTTTTGGCAGTTTTGAGATGTTCAGTCGACTCTCAAAGGACCAAGATTTTGCCAAGAGTTGTCACTAGTTAGTATAGGGAAGAGTTAGCACCAAAGGCAGTTTCAAAAAGAACAGTTTCAGAAATATTTTCAGCAATGACAGTCCTGTTCATAGGTATGCACAGCCCCCTATAGGGATAGTTAAAAAAGGGATGGCCCTCAGGGTGCCTGGGTGGCTCAATAGGTTAAGCACCAGACTTCGGCTCAGATCATGGTCTCACGGTTCGTGGGTTCCAGCCCCGCGTCGGACTCTGTGCTGACGGCTCAGAGCCCTGAGCCTGCTTCAGATTCTGTGTCTCCCTCTCTCTCTGCCCCTCCCCTGTTTGCGCTCTCTCTCTCTCTCTCTCTCAAAAAATTAATAAATATTTTTAAAAATTTAAGAAAAAGAAATGGATGGCCCTCATTCTCATGCAGATGCTAAAAATATCACATATATTGCTTTCTTAAATCATACCTGCCTATGTATGGATAAGTGTGCCTATGTACGTTTATTTCTGGAAATTACTTTTATATCATTAGAAATATCATTGAAATATCAGGTTATCATATCCAGTGATAGGTAAATGCAGGGGTTTCAGAGACTATAAAAGTGTCCTGTGATTTACCATGTGTGAGGCTGAAACCTGAGATGTGTGTGTGTGTGTGTGTGTGTGTGTGCGT